>NC_067478.1:4344833-4632333 GCF_947179515.1 Apodemus sylvaticus | reverse complement strand
AACCTCCAGATGGGGTTTCTCTGTGTAGTCCTGTGTAGTCTCCTGGAATTCACTCTATAGACCAGGCTGGCTTTGATCTCAGAGAATCGCTCAGCGCCTGCCTCTGCCTCTTGAGTGCTGGGATTAAAGACAGGTGACAACACTACCTGGTTAAGTTCTTTTTTTTTAATATTTTACTAGAGATTTGTGTGTGTGTGCATGTGCATGTGTGTGTACATATATACCATACTGCATGTATAGAAGTCAGAAGATAACTTGCAGGAACTATTCTTTCCTGCCATGCGAGTCCTGGGACTTGAACTCAGGTCGTCAGGCTTGGCAGCAAGTGCCCTTGCTCCCTGAGCCATCTTGCTGGCTCCATTTCAGAGCTCTTAAGAAGCAGGCAGCTAGGTATGGGATGCCCACAAAGGCCCAGGTTTTGAGGCTCGGTTGTTTAAGAGATGGAGACGGGTGGACAGTCGGACTTTGGGTCATGAGACTGTTTTGCTGGGGAACATGGGGCTACAGCTCCTCCTTCCTTATTTCTTCTTGGCCACAAGGTGTAGCAGCTAGCCACACTGGCCATGAACGGCCTCACTACGCACCCAAAGCAAGGGGCCGGATGACCATAGAATGGCCGTCAAGTCCCTGTAACTGAAGCACGTGCTACAGTCATGGCACAGCTGGGCAGATGTGCAAGCTGTGTGAGCATCCAGTGCTGTGGGACTTTCAGCTGTAACGGGGGGCGGGGGGGAACACTGACTGCTGGAGACCACCTGAGGTTATGAGATACTTGTGACCGAATCCTTCCCAGGCCTGGAAGAGTGGGGGCTTCTGAGTCTGAAGGGAGGGGTTCCTTCTAAGCTCTGAGCCGAGGTCAGCCTCAGGCACAGACAGCTGGGATCTGGTCCCACCCTGTACTGTTGCAGGGGAGTCTGTGGTCTCTGCTAGGACTTAGGCAGAGAGGACATGGCACTGGATGCTAAAGGAGTTCCTGGGTGATGGCGTCCCGCTGAGCGTTCCTCTGAGACTAGAGACAGGTGCCTGAGCTTACAGTTGGAGAGAGAGCAAGAGAGACATTGCAGCTTTAGATATCAAGGATCTACGCGTTTCTGCAGTTGAGGTCAATGGTGGCTGATTAGTTTGAATATGGTGTGTGTGTGTGTGTGTAGATCAGAGGTCTTCTTCAATGGCTTTTCACATTATTTTATTACCTTCATGTGTCCGAGTGTGTACATGTCTGTTTACCATGCCATTTATGCAGACAGAGGTCAGAGGGCAACTTGCAGGAGTTGGCTCTCTCCTTCCACCCTGTGGGACCCAGGGATTGAACTCGGTCACTAGCCTTGGTGGCAGCTGCCTCACCAGACCCCTTTCTGGAGCTTGCTGGTCCGGCTAGACTGGCCAGCAAACCCCAGGGCTCGTCCTGCCTTTACCTCCCTAATGCTGTGTTTAGGGGCATGTGCCACTACACCTGGCTCATGATGCGGGTGTCCGGGATCTGAACCCCGACCCTCATGCCTGTGTGGCAAGCATGTTATTGACTGAGCCGTGCGGGTTGACTTTATGGCAGGCGTTATAACCACTGCACAATCCTGCCCGCAAAGTAAACGGACAACCGAGAGGATCCGCACATCAAAGACGGAAGCAGACACTCCTTTTGGGGGTGGGGTTCAAGGATTCTGGACCTTGCCGGTGGTAGGCAGGTGTTGGTATCCCCATCTTTTCAACAGCCTGAGACATTTTATAACAGGGCGGTGAGTCACAATCTCACCAGCACTTCAGGCTCTGGGCAGTAGCAGACTTTTGTTTGTATCTAGCCTGTGCCACCTGAAGAGGCTGACTGAGCTGGTGGCTGGGGAACTGGTCCTGTCTCATGCTGTCTTGCCCCGATGCCAGACATCCCGGATAATGTGTCCAGTCTAAAACTGAGAGTCTGTAGACTTTGCGCAGAGCCACTGCCCTGGGCCCTGTGAGCCCACTGCCCGCACCTGCCCACGCCAGGGCGAAGGGCGGATATCTGGAGCACCAATGGAGGGGGAGGGGGATGCCTGCTCATCAGTACTTACCACCTGCAGCAGGGCCAGGTACCCAGCCCCCACGTTGTCAAAGTTGACCTTCACCTTGGTCCAGTACAACTCTCCGGTCACATTGAAGGACTCACACTCGCTCTTGTTGTTCACGATGGTGTAGTTCAGAGGCAGGTCCCCCTCGGTCTGGTTGATGCACCTACCGAACTTCCCGGCGAAGAGGTTCACGCCCATGATGCTGAAGATGAGCCAGAAGATGAGGCAGACGAGGAGGACGTTCATGATGGAGGGGATGGCGCCCACCAGCGCGTTGACCACCACCTGGTGGGCGGAGAGGACACTTAGTTCTTGAGGTGGCCAAGGGCATAGGCCCTTTTCAAGACTTGGCTGTCGCTAAGTGGTGGCCACAGGTGGCTCTGGGGCTGAGGGTCTTCCAGTCACGAAGGCTAGAGCTCTGGTGTCAAGTGAGGGGAGTCAGAGAGAATCAAGGGCCTTTTTATCCTCACCCTAAACGCTGGGGTTACTCCAGAACACACTGGCCTTCTCCTCTGAGGCCCTCTTCTGCTTCTATCCACGATCGACAAAACACAACTTTCAAAAAATGGGGTCTCCACTCACTAGTCAAACCAAAGGCTTTAGGCCCTGGTCAGTCCTGCCTGTCCTTAATTCTCTGTGCCGAACTTCTGGTTTATTCCAGGGTTGCTGCTACAGGGGGTGGATGGTCCCCCTGAAGCATACCCAGGAGACCCATGTGCTGTCTGCTGTTGACCCTGAACCTCCTGACACATACATTTGGGGAACTCCGGGCCAAGCATGGGCCAAGCCTAGCTGGCCAGGAGCCAGGAAGCTGTCGATCACACAGGCTGGGGTGAAGCTGGGCAGATTCTGTTGTGGCACAGTGGGTCCGCTGTCAAGATAGGGGATGGCATTCTGAAGCAGACAGCACAGACCTGGAGCAGGTGGGAACTGTGCTCCCTAGTGCTCCCCAGGGCACCAAGCTTTCTGCAGAGTTTGCCCTTGGCTGCCACTGCAGCCAGCAGCCACATCAGAGGCACTCCTGACACCTGGCACCAGCATGTCCCTCTGGAATCAAGTGTCCTTGGCTCTCAAAAAGACATTTAGCTCTGGTCCCATTCCTCCCTTGTGGGTGGGAGTCCCTGCCAGGACTAAGCGGTCTCATTGGGGGTGCAGGAAAGGTTCAAAGCCATCACACGAACGATGAGCCATGTGGCAGTACTTGCTGAGGGGGTAGGACAGACACTGTTCTCTGAGGCCGTGAAGAACTGGGTATGTTAAAGCGCGCGCGCGCGCGCGCGCGCACACACACACACACACACACACAGACAGACACCCCCCCACACACACACCTTCTTTCTTTGTGTCTATCACAGTTAATTCCTTTTCAGTGCTGGGACAGGGTGTCAAACCCAGGGCCTTACCCACTGAGGCAAACGCTGGGCCAGAGACCCACTGTTTTTCTTGAGGACTTTAAAATCCGTCTCATCAAAATGGATGGAAATGGAAGATACGAAGCGAGGTAACCCAGGCTCAAAGAGACAGATGAGGTTTGTTCCCCTTGTATGTGGATCCAGCTCCCAATTTTTATATATGTGCATCTACGTGGGAGTGAGTGTGGGTGGAACTGGAAAGGGGCCATGGGAGTGGTGGGGGGGCTTTAAGGGAGAGGCATGGGGAGGGTAACAGACAAACATGATACAAAACTAGGAAGGGGACAGGAAGGGCTGGGGGCAGGGAGGTGGGATGTGGGGGAACCACGGGAGCTAAGTATATATATAAATGTCATGAAGAAATCTGTTACTCTGCATGCAAACTGAAATTATTATTTTAAAAAAGAAATAGGGTTGCAGAGACAGCCCAGCCGGTAACAGCCTGAGAACGTGAGTCTGGCCCCCTGAACTCAGGGAGGAAGGACAAAACCAATTCTGAAAACTCACCTTTTGATCTCCAATTGCATCCTGTGGCACATGAGCCCCTGTGCTTACAAGTATAACACACACACACACACACACACACACACACAAATACATTTTAAAAAAGATATTAAAAACTTGCTTTATATGCTTTCATACTTTGGTAAAATGTAGTAATACCCACAAATGACTAGGCGATCAAAAGGCATCTGCTAAGCCGTGAGCTTACACAAACTGTCACTGAAGGTGAGAGCACCGCCCACCACACGACACCTTCCCTGGCTCCCGCCACACTGCCCTTCACCATCACATAAGGACATGGGAAAGGCCGCCCGTGGCTGCCAGCAAGTGAGGGACTTCAGGCCAGCCTGCAGATCGGCACACAGCGCACTGAGCCCCTGTGGCAGAGCAGGGGAAGAGGGCCATGGTGCTCCTGTGAGTTCTCACCTCCTCTCTGAAGGTGAGGAAATGAAGAACCCTCCCTGGAGATTTTAGACCACACTCCTCGAAGTCAGCAAGGAGACCATCGAGATTCAGGCCAGGTCTCCTGTTCCCACCTCCTCCACTTGCTGGGATGGCAGAGGCCCCACTCACCCTCATGCCCTCGAATCGTGACAAGGCCCTCAGGGGTCGAAGTGCACGCAGTGTCCTCAGGGACTTGATGGGACCCATCTCCGCAAAGCCTAAGGTGTTGGCCACAAGGCTGACCAGCGAGACCTACGGAGAGGGGTAAGGTTGGAAACAGGGACAGCTCCGACACAGGCGGTAGGCTCCCGGGTCATCTTGTCGGGCTGGCCATGTTTTCTTTACCAGCCTGTGAACCGCTAGACCAGGCTTCCCAGAGCCTTGAAGGCCTGGGGTAAATCCTGACTAGAGGCCCTCTAGAGAGCTCAGTACATGTATGTCACAGCCACTAACCCCGTGACCTGGGATGTGTCATTTCTGTTCTGCCCAGTGTGGCTGAGCTGAGACAAAACCCAGGCCTCTATGTCAACCTTTGAGTTGGTCCCCTCCTCTCTCTGAAATGTCTATTTTGGGGGGAAGGAAGGGCAGTTCTGGGTTGCATACAAGCACCAGAGGGTCATGGGGGCATTTCCCTTAAGTTGAACTTTGTAACATTGACATCTTCTAAGGACCTAGGCAGGGTGGGTGACACAGGAGTGGACTTTCTGCTCCTCCCATCCTGTCCCCAGAACCCCCCCTTCTGTGGACTCCATCGTGCCAAGGGTCCGAGAGCTAAGGCCTGTACTTCTCTATCCTCTCGTGATCACGGTCTAGAAAAGGTCTCCTTCCTGGACCACTGCCCTTTACCCTGGTGCTGCGAGTGGGGAGGGTCGTGCACAGGAACCGAGATCCCAGAGCTCTCTCCCGAGGTGGGAAGCACCAGGTGGCCAAGGAGCATTGAGAAGACCTAGCTTAGCTTCCAGGCTGCTTTTCCTACCCCTGGAAGATTCTGGAAGGCAGAGTGACGGGTCAGGGCCCGCCTCCCCGAGGGTGGGGCAAGTCTTCGTGGGTCTGCCTGCCGCTCCACTCCGTAGCCACCTTTGGTATCTCCTCCTAGCAGATGCTTCTATGTCTGAATGTCTGGACTTCAGATCCCCCATCTCAGAGGAGGGCCACCCCATCCTTCGAGCTGTCCTGGCTGCAGTTTTGAAACCATCCCCACCTGCTCTGAGGCCACGCCTGACCCATCAGGATTCCCCGTTGGCCCGCCTTCAACACGGCTGTCTATGGAGATTCCTCGATGCCTCCGCCTCAGGCCAGGCTCCCCTCCCCTTGGCTTACTAATTGGAGCCTCCTCACCCTGCTCCAGAGTCCATTCACGCTTCTCCCTTGCCCGCAGAGTACGGGGCCCTTTAAGAGCAAAAGCCAGCGTGTAGCCTCCTCAGATGCCTCTCCTTTTCTGACTGAACCCAGGGCCTCACACATGCTAAGCTGACACTCTGCCCCAAGCCTTCCCTTTCCTTTTTGATTTGGAAGCAGGGTCTCATTGAGTTACCCACCTGGCCTTGAACTTGCAATCTTCCTACCTCAGCTCAAGTATGCATAGTACAGGACTGACTAACCTCCCTTTTCATCCTAAATAAGAGTCCTTGCCTTTGCAAAGGCCCATGTGCCTTTTTCTCCTCCTGTTCCCTCTGCCCAGCCACTCTGGGGTGGTCTTTCAAACGTGCCAGGCACAGTGCTCGCTCAGAAGGTTCTGATAAGCCCTTAGGAGTAAACCCTCAGTTCTGCCCAAGTCAGCTCAGCGGCCCACTCCAGCCATTATTGGAAGTGCGCCTTGAGTCATCCCTCCACCACGAGCTCTGGTTCCGAGACTTCTAATAGCTGCCTCTCCCGGGGTTCTCCATGCCAATTCACCCTCACACTTAATGCCAAACTGGCCCCTTTCCCCACACCCCTTGCCTCTCCTTTTTGAGACAAGATTTTGTTATGTAGTCTTGTTTAGCCCGGGACTCATAGCAATCCTACTGCCTCAGTCTCCTAAGTGCTGGAATTATAGTCTGTACTTTCTTTTTCTTTCTTTTCTTTTCTTTTTTTTTTTTTTTTGGTTTTTTGGATTTGCTTTTTTCAAGACAGGGTTTCTCTGTATAGCCCTGGCTGTCCTGGAACTCACTCTGTAGACCAGGCTGGCCTCGAACTCAGAAATCCGCCTGTCTCTGCCTCCCAGAGTGCTGGGATTACAGGCGTGGGCCACCACCGCCCGGCTTAGGCTGTACTTTCATACCCAGCTAATGTATGCGCTTATTTGTTTGTTTATTTAAAACCATCTTTTACATTTATTTATCTAATGTGTGTGCACATGTATAATGCTGTATGTTTAGAGACCAGAGGATCACGTGGAAGAGCTGGTTCTTTCCTCCCATCACGTAAGTTCAAGGGATGGAGCTCAGGTTGTCAAGCTAGGCAGCAAACGCCTTTACCCGCTGTGCCATCTTGACAGCCCTAACTGGCTTAGTTCTATTTGCTTTATTGTTTGCTGTCACTTGTGTCTAGGTGGGCTTAGACTCTTAAACAATAGTCCTTGAACATGGGCCTGGGACTGCGTGGAGTCCTGGAATCACCTGAGGCCTAGGACTGCAGGCGACCTGGGAGCACCTGAGGCTGAGACCACCTCTCTTAGGAGGATGGCGAGTGTTGCTTGATCTGGAATGGCGGCAGGAGGGTCATCTCCTTCTCCGCAGGGTTCTTCCTGTTTTAGCCTGGAAGCACTGTCGATCCCCCTCGGTCCTGGGTCCCCAGGATTTGAGTCAGTGGGCTTCCCAAGAAATCCTTAGCCTTCCCCAGACTGAGTATCTATCCCTCAGCAGGCCCAGCGTCCCAAGAAAGCATCAGGAGTAGCAGGCCAGGGGTCCCCGAGGCAGCTTTGGGAGGATCCTAGGCCCGACTTTGGCCTCTTAACAGAGCCTTCACCTCAGGGCTGAGAAAGCCGGGCCAGGCTGCACCCACCCCAGCCCGCTGCCGCACACACAGGGTTCTCGTGTCCAGGCGGGGCAATAGAAAAAGCTTAGGCTGGAGCCCAGGCACCTGGCCCCACGTATTCTCCATCCCACTGGGTCTCCAAATGTAGAGACACCGTGGTTTGCTCTCCCTCCCTCGGTGTGGCCTCAGTTGGGTTTTCCCTAGGACTACTGGGGCTGAGTCTCTGCCAATGAGTCAGCCCTGCTGGTGTGTAAGCCCCAGGGCCAAGCCCATTCTGGAGCTCTGGCTGCAGATCCTGATGGCCACTCTTTGCTGCAGAGTCCGCCCCACAGCTGCGCACGCACTTGGGCTCCTGAGCCCCTCTTCCTTCAGAGAGTAGATTCACGGATGCTCCTCTTCTCTGAGCACTGTCTCTTCCCAGCTGGGTCTGCCCTCCCCTACTTTACCTCCAGGGCCCACACTCATCCTGAGTCTCTGGAGTCCCGGAAGCTCAGGGACTTCCCTGTGACTGAGTCTCGGAGTACACGCTCGCTTCTTGCACTGCACTTGGCATCCTGGGGCACAGCTGGTAGACAGGGTCCTCAGGGTTCAATCCAGACATGCCTGTTCACCTCCTCCCTCTGGCCGTCCTGACAGCATGCCCAGCCATTGCTCCTGTCCCAGGACCCTGCCTGAACACAGCTCTGTTCTCTGACTGTCTCCCACAGATCCTGCTCTGAGGCAGGCTTCTGCTCTCAGCTGCCCTCTTCCTCCCTGACCCGAGGTCCAGGCTTCCGCCTCCCGCCTTCCTTCTGCTCACCTGCCCCACAACCCAGCCAAGCACCCCCAATCCCACCTGGTGATTCTGCCTGGCCCCTGGATGGTGATTCTTTCCATCCCTTGCACTGCCAAGAGCCCCCACCTCTTGGGTCCCTTCGCGTGACCACTCACGTCCACAATCAGGAAGTCGAGCCAGCACCAGGCGTTGGTGAAGTACTTCTTGAAGCCGTAGGCCACCCACTTGAGCAGCATCTCCAACACAAAGACGTAGGTGAACATCTTGTCGGCGTACTCCAGCAGAACCTTGATGGTCTTCCTCTCCTCCAGGTAGATGTCCTCGAAGGCCTGTGGGCAAGGCAGATGGAGGGCTAAGAGCCCAGATAACTGCCAAGCAGCTCACCCCGCAGGGGCACAAGTCCCAGCAGTGGCTGCTGCTCAGGAGGGAGGAAACTGAGACCAGACACCCGTGAAGGAGGTGTGGCTCCTCCCCTTCAACCATAGACCGGTCAGGAGAGTGTCCTCGCTGTAGGTGGCTAGCTGGGCAGTGCGCTCCCCCGCACCACACCAAACAGCAAGCATTAGTTCCAGGCTAGCGTGCTGATAAGATCCCTTTCCTGCCTGAGCTTGGTTGTGTGGGCCTGTAATCCCAACTGAGGCTGAGGCAGGGATACCAGGGAGGCCAGCCTTAGCTGCAGAGAGACAGGGGGAGGGAAAGAGGAGGGAGACAAGGGGGCAGGAGAAAGAGCTATCAAGGCTCAGTGGGGAACTTTGTGAGAGCCGGCCTCAAAAATAAATAGTAAGTAAATGAGCGCTGGCTTGTAACCCTGTAGTCAGCCCTTCCCGAGCATGCACAACGCTCCTGGTTTTGATTCCTGGCACAGCAGAAATAAAAGTAGATCATGTGAATTAAATAAACAAATAGGATGCAGAAAACAGTTAATTAGGCTTTCTGAGCATGCCCATTTAAACCAGAGAGAGGGACCAGGCGCGCAGCTCACCGCTTTCCGCTGCGCACAGTGCGCAAACCTCCTCTGGCTTCCCCTCCATTTCGAATTTAATCTACTTATCTTGTATATTTACCATATTCCATGGGGATTTATATCCGACTCCATTCTAACAAAGACTAAGGTGCCCTTATAACAAACACACTTAATAAACAAAAACCCAGCAACACTTGATCCAAAGCAGAATTTTCTTTCTTTTTAAATACAGATATTCCAACATTCCCTCAAGCCAGGCGGTGGTGGTGCACACCTTTAATCCCACCACTCTGGGAGGCAGAGGCAGGCAGATTTCTGAGTTTGAGGCCAGCCTAATCTATAACGTGAGTTCCAGGACAGCCAGGGCTACACAGAGAAACCCTGTCTCGAAACAACAACAACAACAACAACCAAAAATGAAAAACAATATTCTCACAACAGCTCCATGGCACTTATTATTTTTAATTAGTTGATTTACTTATTTCTTGTTTTGAGACAGGGTCTCACTGTATAGGCCTGGCTAGCCTGAAACTCTCTCTGTAAACCAGGCAGGCATTGACACAGAGATCCACCTGCTTCTGCCTCCCAACTGCTGGGATTAAAGGTGCACCACCATGCCCAGCTAAAGTAGAATTTTCATCAAGCTCAGACATTCAGGACAGAGAGGCTCTCCTCAGGATTCCTCAGGATCTAGAAGTCAAACATGTAGCCTCGGCCAGGAGGCCCTGTCTTGCAGGGCTGAGGCTCTGGGACCACCTGTCACAGTGCAGTAAAGACGAGAAAAGTCCCCTCCCCCCTCACTGCTGCTGGCACCGGGGCATCCCCTGAGCCACCAGGAAGTGGCTGGGGCTTCCGGCCGCCCTTCCTCCCTTGCTCTACTCCTCTCCAGCCAGAGCGCTCTGAGGCTCCCTGTCTAGGCAACATGTCACCGGGGATCCTGGGGAGCTGCGTCCTCTGTCACCCCCGGGCCCCTGTCTGACTTCAGGGCCTCTGCTATGATCCAGGGATGAGTACAGCATGCAGTGCCTGGGGACACACAGCTGAGGCCTTGGTATGGCTAATTGGGCCTGTGTGGGCAGCCAGGCAGTACAATCCAGGCCCTCAGATGGACTTGGGAACCTTCAAAATAAAAGGAGATCCACTTATGTCTACTTATGTTTATGTCTTTATTTTTGCTGAAATAAAGAAAAAAAAGTGTGTGTCTTATGAATCAAACAAGGCCTGAGGATATAGAACAGTAAGACCATGCATAAAGCACTGGGTTCAAGTTCCAGAGCCCTACATAAGTTCACACACACACACACACACACACACACACACACACACACACACCCCACACACAAAACCCCAGAAATGGTCAAAATTGGAATTCCCAATTTCATGAACATACCAGAACAGGCACTAACATTCAGACGCCATTTGTGAGAGTTCATGTATGTGCATGTGTGCACACACATACTCAGAGTGTGGTTTTATAGGCCATGTCAAACATTTGCTTTGAAATTACTTTAAAAAAAAAATATCTTTTAATCATGTGTTTATGTGTATGTGCGTGTAAGTGCAATGCCCACTGAGGCCAGAAGATGGCGTCAGATCTCTTGGAGCTGGAGTTACTGCTGGTTGTGAGACATGAGAACCAAACTCTACAAGAAAAGGAAAAGCTGGGTATAACCCCAGAACTTGGGTTGCCTGAGACAGGAGGCTTACCAAACGAAGAAGGGGCTACAGGGTGAGATCCTGTCTCAAAAACCAGCCAACTGGGTGGAGCAAGATGGCTCAGAGGGAATAAGCGATTGAGATCCTCGGGAGCTGTGAGACGGATCACTCTGCAAGCTCTCCACGGAATGTGCACACACAAACCCATGCAGTGAATTTTTAAAATAATCCTTTAAAAAGCAAAAAACAAAACCCTAAGGAACCAAATAAGAAAACCAAAGAAGTTACTTTTTCCATCATAGTAATTTCCAGCAAAGGTTCTGAACCTCTTTGTTCACTAACTCGAATATATTAATGCCCTAATGCCCGGCAGTCTTTTCAGAGGTTGTAAGTCTACCAGGAGCAACACTGAAGTCAACAATGTGTCTATTTGTTGAGGGTGCAATTCTAGGTTCCTGATGTCAGAACAAAGGTGTGGTCTGGGGACAGACTGTGAACAAGACCAGAAGAGATCAGCTGGCACTCCATCCACAGAGTACTCTATTCTGGTCTGCCGTGTGCCTCTACGTCTTGTTTGCTATGCTAAACGGGCATTACCACATATCTAATATAGTGATATCACTGGTTATAATGTTCGCTTAGCATAATCTTTGGTATTGTGCTAAGAAAGCCATCACCTGGGAGCTGGAGAGATGGTTCAGTGGTTAAGAGTATTGGCTGCACTTTCAGAGAACCTGGGTTCGATTCCCAGCACCCGCATGGTGGTCTGTAATCACAGTTCCATGGGATCTGACACCCGCTTCTGGTCTCATGCATACATGCAAGCAAAACAACCAAACACTGAAAAGAAACCCGTTTTTAAAAAGTCCTCATCTATTCTAAGACCAGAAAAAAGAATTCTCTCCTTTCCTCTTTTATAAAAGTTTGGTGGTTTATATTATGATTTCAAAAAAAAAACCTAATATATATTTGGTAAAGAGTAAATATGTATTTTAATAAAATTTTCTCAGTGGTTTGTCAACTGCTCCAACATTTTATTAAAAAGTCCACATAAAATCCACTAATCAGAAGTCAGTCTCACTGTGTGTGACATTTCTCTATTTACGCAGATCTACCCCTCGCCTTTCTGGTGTTAGTTTTTGTGTTCCTCTCGGTGCTGGGATGGAACCTAGGGCCTGACCTGTTTCTAGACAAGCAGTCTGTCACCGAGCCCCTCTGTTGTTCCTCAGATGCTGTCTGTTCTACTGACCTTTTTGGTTAGTTTGTTTTGTTTTGGGTGATTAAGATAAATTTTTAGTGATATTTTATCAAATTCATTCAAAATCACTATTAGAATGTAGTAATATTTCATTTTTGTTTTTAAAGTGTTACTTTTATTTATTTGTGAGGTGGAGATATGGGCATGCCACAGCCCATAGTGTTGAGGCCAGGGGAAAACTGTGGGGCCCTGGTTGTTTCCTTCGGCCACATGGGCCAGGATTAGGAGGGGGAGGGGGGGAGGGGAGGGAGGGGCAGTAACTTAGGCCCTCAGGCTTGGGGGCAAACAGCTTTCTTTCTTTAACTGAGCCCTCACCCCAAATTAACTGTTTGCCAACTGCTCAAGAGCCTTCCTACCTCAGACCACAGCGTGGAGTCTGTCTTATTTCACTCCGTGCAAGAAGACTTTATTCTTACTTAACAGACCTATCCTTCATTTTTTGTTCTGTTACCAGTAATATTTTTTTGGTGTCGTTTTTAACAACGGGAAAAGAAGAAAGAGCAGAGAAGTATTACATCTTCCAACCACACAAAACAGCATCAGCAGCAGCAGCTCTTTGTATCTTATTTCACCCTTGGCCATGGCTTGTCTTTTGTTTGTTTTAATATGAGCAATTTCAAACTCCTTTCTTCTTTTCATTTAAAAAGTTGAATTAAAAGGTTGCTTGTGTGACCCGGGCGTGAGGTGTGTGTAACATGTGTGTGGAAGTCAGAGGGCGAGTCTGTGGAGCGGCTCTCCTGTCTGCCTTCTGATTGGCTCCAGAATTGAATCCAGGCCTCAGGGTTGCACGGCAATCACTTCATCCACTGAGTTACCTCCTTTGCCCATGTAGTATTTTTAGAGGGATTCATCTTTTCCCTCTGTGACTGTATTATCCACAAATAAATACTCTTATTAATTTCGATTTTTTTCCTTGACATGTTAGGAAGTGAATTCAGGATACGGCCTCAGCCCCCATCTGATTATGATTACCTTTTATTTGATGTGTATGAGTGTTTGCTTGCATGTGTGTCTATGGATGACATGCATGCTTTGCACCCTCAGCATAGGGTCTCCCGGAACCAGAGTTATAGATGGGTGAGAGCCATCATATAAAGGCTGAAAATCAAACCCAGGTCCTCAGGAAGAGTAGCAAATGCTCTTAACCAGTGAACCATCTCTCCAGCCCCTCTCTAAAAATTATTTTATTTTTATGTGTATGGGAGTTTTGCCTGCCTGCATGTCTGTACACCATGTGCATGCAGTACCCTCAAAGTCCAGAAGAGAGCGCTGGATCCCCTGGAACTGGAGCTGCCCTGTGTTTGCTGGGAATTGAACTCAGGACCTCTGGAAAAGCAGTCAGTGCTCTTGACCTCTGAGCTGTCTCTCCAGACCTGCTTTTTTGTGTGTGTGTGCATACCATGCACACACATATTTGGGTGTGTGCATGCTAATGTGTGTGAACAGTTAGTTCATGCCTGTGGAGGTCAGCCAGGCAACCCGGTGTCAGTTCTCACCTTGCGTCTAATCTGAGACAGGGTTTCTAATTCGCTTTGCTGCAGCAGCCAGGTGGCCCAAGAGCCGCAGGGGTCCTCCTGCTTCCACCTCCCCATCTTGCTCAATGCTGGGATTATAGATGTGTGCCAACACATCAGCTTCACATAGTGGGAGGGTTTGAACTCAGGCCCCGGCTCTAGTGGGGCAAGCTCAACCCTGCCCACCCTCCCCATCTCCCTGCCTGATTTTAAATCCTTGCTCTCTTTCCTTCTCTCTCTCTCTCTCTCTCTCTCTCTCTCTCTCCTCCCTCCCTCCCTCCCTCCCTCCCTCCCTCCCTCCCTCCCTCCCTCCCTCCCTCCCTCCCTCCCTCCCTCCTTTCTTTCTTTCTTTCTTTCTTTCTTTCTTTCTTTCTTTCTTTCTTTCTTTCTTTCTTTCTTTCTTTCTTTCTTTCTTTCTTTCTTTCTTTCTTTCTTTCTTTCTTTCTTTCTTTCTTTCCTGAGACAGGGCCTTACTACCTTACTGGCTTGGAACTTGCTCTGTAGATCAGGCTGGCCTCAAACTCGGAGCTCAACCTGCCTCTGCCTCCTGAATGCTGGGATCAAAGGTGTGTACCACCATTGCCTGGCCTCAATTCTTCCTTTTACAGTCATCGATTTTCCTTTCATATACCTAACTAATCATCCTGGTAAGTACTTAAAGGTTATTATTAGATATCGATTAACAGCTAGAGAGCAGTTAAATGATTCTTTCCATATTCTTAACTTTAATGAAAATGTTTCAAGTGATTTATCTCTAATGAGGGCAGAAGCTGAGTTTTTCAGTAAACTAAGGAAATGTTTTATTTCTTTTGTTGTTGGGTTTTATTCCCTCGATTAAATAATTGTGTGTTATCTGTTTTCTATATTTTTCTATATTTCTACAAAAATAGATTCTGGGACATAATACCCTTTTGACATCTTAGAATATACATGTGTTATACCTACTCTTTAAAATCTATTACTGAATCCCCCTTGCATTTTACCAGATGCTTGCACCACTATTTCTGAGTATGTAGTCTGAGGATTGAAAACCGGCATGTGTTCTTTCCAATATTCTTGAAGGTGATGACACCAGATTTAGTTTTAACAGGTATATGTGCTTCTCATTTTTTGAGACATTAGAATATTGTTAGGTTTTACTTTTTCTTAAATATTTATTTTTATTTTACATATATGAGTATTTTGCCTCTGTGTGTGTGTATGTATGTATGTATGTATGTATGTATGTATGTATGTATGTTTTTCATGTGTGCAGTGCCCAAGGAGGCCAGCAGAGGGCATCAGATCCCTTGAAACGTATTACAGATGGTGACCTGTGGTCATGTGGGTGCTGGGAACTGAACTTAGATTCTCTACCTAGAGCAATGAGCACGAGCACACCCCTTAGGCCTTTTCTTAGGCTCCTTCCTTCCTTCCTTCCTTCTTTCCTTCTTTCCTTCCTTCCTTCCTTCCTTCCTTCTTTCCTTCCTTCCTTCTTCTTCTTCTTCTTCTTCTTCTTCTTCTTCTTCTTCTTCTTCTTCTTCTTCTTCTTCTTCTTCTTCTTCTTCTTCTCTCTCTCTCTCTCTCTCTCTCACTCTCTCTCTCTCTCTCTTTGTGTGTAAAGGTGTCCACAAAGGCCAGAAAAGGGCATCAGATCTCTGGAGTCACATGAACTTGTGAGCTGCCCAGTATGTGTGCTGGGAACCCAGCTCTGGTCCAACACAGGAGCACTACATGCTCTTAGCCACTGGGCTATCTCTCTAGCCTCCACATTAGAATATTTTACATGGCATGAAATTATTTTCTTCTCTCAGATTCTGAGAGACTCCATTCTGGGAAACATGGGAAATTAGATTAGCTAGACCATATTTTCAAGGGATTAGCTATAGAATTTTATGCCGAATGGCTATTTACTTTCCAATTCACTAATCTATATTTATTTCATTAACCTCATCCCTTGGTTTGCTCAGGATTGTCTTGTCCTTACATTTATAATTTCTAAACAATTTTATTAATTGACTGACAATTGAGTGGGAGAGGGGTTGGTGAGTGCATCCTCTGGCGTGTGTGGAGGTCACCTGGCATGTGTGTGGAGGTCACCCGGCGTGTGTGTGGAGGTCACCCGGCGTGTGTGGAGGTCACCCGGCGTGTGTGGAGGTCACCTGGCATGTGTAGAGTCACCTGGCGTGTGTGGAGGTCACCCGGCGTGTGTAGAGTCACCTGGCGTGTGTGGAGAGTCACCTGGCGTGTGTGGAGGTCACCTGGCGTGTGTAGAGTCACCCGGCGTGTGTGTGGAGGTCACCCGGCGTGTGTGGAGGTCACCCGGCGTGTGTGGAGGTCACCCGGCGTGTGTGGAGTCACCTGGCGTGTGTGGAGGTCACTCGGCGTGTGTAGAGTCACCTGGCGTGTGTGGAGGTCACCCGGCGTGTGTAGAGTCACCTGGCGTGTGTGGAGAGTCACCTGGCGTGTGTGGAGGTCACCTGGCGTGTGTAGAGTCACCTGGCGTGTGTGGAGGTCACCTGGTGTGTGTGGAGGTCACTCGGCGTGTGTAGAGTCACCTGGCGTGTGTGGAGGTCACCCAGCATGTGTGGAGGTCACCTGGCGTGTGTCAATCCTATAGAGTTGCTTCTCTTCTCCCTTCTTTACTTGGGCTTCTGGGGAAGGAACTCCGGTTGCTAGGTTTCTGTGGCAGGGCCCTTCATCTGCTGAGCTATGGCTCTGACCTTGTATTTCTAATTCCTTCAATTAAACAATTTGATTGGTCACTCAAAAACTCTTGGGAAAAAAAACCCCAAACCTTGCCAATAGGATTCAGTAACAAACTTAAAATAATATTATACCTATATCCTAAAACGTCAGAACTAAACAAAGAGTTTTAAAACATACAATTATCTCAACAGTTGTGAAAATACTAGCAAAACAAATCTGATAAAAATAGAAAAATTCTTAATCTGTTCTTTTCATTTACTGATAAAAATGTATCTCTATAAATTGCCCTCTGATTACAGCACTGGCTGCACCACACACACACACACACACACACACACACACACGAGTCTCAGTGTGTTCTATCCAAGTTTTTCCCCAATCAGTTTTTTTCTCTATGTACGTACATATGTATGTATGCATGTATGTGTGCATGTGTATATATATGTATGTGTATGTATGTACATGTGTGTATGCATGCATGTGTATGTACATGTGTGCATACATATGTGTATATGTGTTCGTGTGTGCACGTGTATGTCTGTGCACACGTGTACATTTGTGTATATGCACACATGTGTATGTATGTATGCATGTGTGTGCATGTACAAGTGTGTATGTATGTACATGTGCAGATATATGAATGTTCGTATGTGTGAATGTGTATGTATATACATATGTATATGTCTGTCTGTCTATCTATCTATCTATCTATCTATCTATCTATCTATCTATCTCTGTACTAGGGATCAAAGCAAACCTTGCATAGCCCAGGCAAAGCATCCCTGGCCTCTACTTTGGTATTTATAGCAGCTTCTCTATCTGTAGAACTGTTTTAACAGTGGTGCTCATTTCCCAGGGCTCCTGTGATAATTAACTGAAATTAATATTTATGAAATACTTAAAACAGTGCCTCATATGCAGTTGTACTTCAGTGTTGATTACTTTTTTTTCTTCCCCTGTCTTTCGCTGTCTTGCTCTTTCTACTTGATCTGTCACAAACCCACCACAGGGAAGATTCGATACCAGCACACTTGATTGCCTTTTTTTCCCCTATTTTTCCTCTAGTAGTGTTTTTCTTTAGGTTTAAATGCTATGCAATCCCAAGTAATAATTATAATATATTTTAATTTTTAAAAAATTAATGTATTTATTTTTATGTGTATGGCTGTTTTACCTGTGTGTCTGTGTAACATGTGTTTGCCTGGTGCACACGGAGGCCAGAAGAGGGCAGCATGTTCCCTGAGATTGGAGTTACAGGCAGTTGTGAGCTCCCACGTGGGTACACAGAATCAAACTCAGGTCCTCTGGAAGAGCAGCCAGTGCTCTTAACTGCTGAGCCACCTCTTTACCTCCAATATTGCATTTCTAGATGCATTTTACTTTTAATTACATGTATGTATGTGGGGTATATGCCTGTGGATGCATGTGGATGTATGTATGTGGGGTATATGCATGTGGATGCGTGTGGATGTATGTATGTGGGGTATATGCATGTGGATGCATGTGGATGTATGTATGTGGGGTATATGCATGTGGATGTATGTATGTGGGGTATATGCATGTGGATGCATGTATGTGGGGTATATGCATGTGGATGCAGGTATCCATAGAGGCTAGAGCTGTTGAGTCCTCTAAAGCTGGAGTTACAGGCAGCTGTGAGCCACACCATGTTTGTGGGGACATGAACCCCTCTGTAAGAGCAGTGTGTGCTCTTAACTGCCGGGCCATCTTTCCAGCCCCAGTAGCTGTACTTTAACTGTAGGTTGGGGCCTTCATTGTCTTATCTGAAGTTTTTTACTTTGAATTAAACATTGTTTAATATTAATACACCAACAAAAATGCCCTGACTTCCGTTGACATGCCTGTTAATGGGAGAGAAGGTAATTGGTTCTGAGAGAAGAAAATAATTTCATCGTTAGTCAAAATATTTTAATGTGGAGGCTGGAGAATTACAAGCATGCTTTTGCAGAGGACTAAGGTCTGGTTCCCAGCACCCACACTGGGCAGCTCACCACCACATGTGACTCCAGGAAACTCTGACAACCCCTTCTGGCCTCCACTGACTCCTGCACACGGGTGTAGAAAGACACACACAGAGGTACACAGACACATATGTACACATGCATGTACACAGACACATATGTACACATGCATGTACACAGACATATATACCACACATAGACATACACACACACACACACACACACACACACACACCTGGCCACATCTGTGAGTGTGTTTCCAGATAAGATTAACTGGGCAGTTACTCTCCTCACTCTTAAGTGAGTGGAGTCATTCACGTAGGTTGGGGGAGGGGAGAAGAAAAAGCAGGACAAGGGCCCAAAGCCACCTCTCTCTGCTTCTGGACCAGCCCAGATGTGGGTAAGCAGCCTGTGCTCCAGCCAATGCCTTCCCAGATGTGATGGACTGACTGTGCGCGCTCACTGTGTGACCCCCAAAGCAGGCCTCCCTTAAGGTGCTTTTGATCAAGTATCAAGGAGAAAAGTATAAAACACACATCCCTAAGGCAAAGAAATATGATTTGAAAAAAAAATTTTTGAGACAGGGTTTCTCTGTATAGCCCTGGCTGTCCTGGAACTCACTCTGTAGACCAGGCTGGCCTCAAACCCAGAAATCCGCCCGCCTCTGCCTCCTAAAGTGCTGGGATTACAGGCGTGTGCCACCACCGCCCGCCCAGCTGATTTGAAACTTTTTGAGAGCTGATATGACACCAAAAATTCCAGATATGAGCATTCATGAAATTTGGGTTTAGGCTGCTCAACTGGTAATTTTATGCAAATAGTCTCAAATTCCCAAACCCCTAAGGTCAGAAACACTTCTACACCCAAGCATTTTAGATAAAGGAATTCAACCAGCTTTTTTTTTTTTTTAAATATTTCTGAGTCACTTTCTTGCACATGGCTGATAATTCTTTCAAGATCAGAGTCCTTTCCCTTTTAAAAAGTGAATTTTATCCAGTTACATTTATTATTAAAATACACTTGATCTTGCTTAGTTATATAATTTTCTGTTTTCTACACTTCCTCTGTTTCTTAATTCTTTTTTTTAAGATCTCTGTTTTCTCAAATTTCCCCCCTCAGCACTTTGGAAGGGATCTGCTTTCTGTTAAACAAGTCTATAACTTTAAACAACACATGCAGACTCCTTTTCTCCCAGTATATCATTGACGTGGTTTTTTAGCAACAGTGCTTGGCTGACTACCCTGATTAGATTCACCAGATACTTGCCAAAACTCCTCCTCGCTTATGCCAGCCTGAGATCCCCCCACCCCCGCACAGCCCAGACTAAATGGCTCTGGCTGCCCTTGTTTGTGGCTGTTTAAAAACAAAACTTGTTAACATATTGTCAAATCATACTTCTCTGCAGCCTGCGGAGACTTGGCTCTGGCTGCAGATGGTAAAACAGCAGGCCGGCTGCAAGTCATGGCTCCAGGCCCGCTCTAAAGCAGGGAGGGGCTCGCACAGTGCTCCCTCTCCTCCCCGCACAGTGCTCCCTCTCCTCCCGTTGCCAACAACACACATGCCTGCCCCTCACTTCCTCTGTGTTACTCCCTGTTCACTGGCACCGCCCTCAACCATCGGGGCTAGCCCGTCTTTGCAGAAGGCCTACAGGCCCAGAGCTGGTGTTTGCACGCCGGATGGGAATTCTCTGGAGGGTCTCACTGCTCCTCCTTGGCTGTCCTCCACCGTGAGCCTCCATGCTTACTCTAGGGAGTCCTCCCTAGCCACCCCTCCTCCACTTGACCTCACCACTCATGAGTCCTCCCTTCCATTCCCACTCTGTTTCTACCTCGCACTGATCTTTGAGCCCTCAAACCTGTAGGATCTGGGTTCCCGGAGTAGAGTGGAAGACCCTGAGGCCAGAAACACGGAGAGCTTAGAAAAGACCATAAATGAACGGAAGGTTAAGGCCACTTCTGCCTGTGTTCACGCACCAGGCCCGGGGCTTTTGAACAGTGCGGATAAATTACTGGTGTTTCCATAGAAGCTGATGCACCCACAGAATGTGCCAACGCATGAGCTATGTGGCTCAGCCTGTGGCCCACATGGAAGGCATGGGTGGTGCGGAGCTGCTGTGCCCAATCAGTCATGGCTGCCCTTTAATGGCCTGGCAGCACGTCTGATGCAGAGGGCAGGTGGATGAGCTCCAATGTGGGAGGCTGGAGAGCCAGAGAAAATAATTTGCCTTTCGCGGAGCAAGGCAGTGGGCTGGACACAGGGTAGGGGCCAGCCCCGCTGCTGTGCATGTTGGATTTCTGAGCCTGCTCTGCTCCAAGGACACCCCCCTCCCCTGCACGGGGCGCACATCCACATCCACGGAGGTGCCGCCCACTTTCTGACCAGGCACTCTAGCTGCTGATGTCTCCCTCCTCTTCCTTTCCTCTTGCGCCCTCCCTGCCCCGCCCTGCATCCCCAGGAGGTACCAGCGCTCCACTGCTGAGGAGGATCATGAAGATGATGAAGGTCTCGAACCAGCTGTGCTCCACGATGCGGTAGCAGGTCTTGCGCAGTCTCCACCAGACCTTCCCCGGGGCCTGCGTCGTGTCTACTGTGCAGCAGGGGCAACGCCTGACGCAGCCTGCGGGGCAGGGAGGGCGACAGGCCCGTGAGCACTGGTCTGACGGCAGAGGGCTGACTGTTTGAGGGGATGACCAAAAGGTTGGGATGACAGGCACACGGTGCGGGGTCAGAGTGTGGGCGCTCTCCATAGAGCCACACAGTCAGCGAAGGAACGTTTTGTGAGGATGCTGGCTGGACTGAGCAGGGGGCGGGCTGGGGATGGCATGGGTGCCAGCCTGTTCCCCTTGGGAAATGAACTCTGGAAATACTTATCTTCCATGATTTACTCCCTTGGGAATGGTGGATCCCTAAGTGACTGGCATGTGTTATAAAACTGCAGCTATGTCCAAATGCACCCATTGACAAAGGTGTGGATGGCCAGGCGGTGGTGGCGCACGCCTGTAATCCCAGCACTCTGGGAGGCAGAGGCAGGCGGATTTCTGAGTTCGAGGCCAGCCTGGTCTACAGAGTGAGTTCCAGGACAGCCAGGGCTACACAGAGAAACCCTGTCTCGAAAAAACAAAAAAAACAAAACAAAAAAAGACAAAGGTGTGGATGTCAGTCACCTAGATGGCCGCATACTACAGCCACATGGGTAGACGGGAATGACTCCATGTGCAGGGCGTGGCAGACCTGGGTTCCACTGGCTCACACATGCCTGCCCCGCCACAAGTAGGGGGCTGTCATCCCTTAGTGACATTGTCCAGCCCTGTGCCTTGGGCAGACCCACTATGATCCACATTACAGGTGAATAATAAAGGGAAGCAGACTCCAGCTCAGGGCGAGGCATGGCACGGCCCAGGTGCTGAGGAACTCTCGGGTCTCATGTACCCTCTGGGTGTGGCTGAGAGCTTCCCAGTACCTTCAGTAAAGCAGTCCTCTGGGTCCTTGACGTCCTCACCAAGGTCTGGGATTTGCTCCAGGAGGTCAGCGGTGTTGGTCATGTCAGCGGTGCTACCCTCCGAGTAACTGTCCTCGGGGGTCTGTGGGGGAGGGGAGGGATGGCGTGAGCTGAGGACCAGCCTCAGGCTCCAGCCTAGCATCTGGGGGAAGCCTAGGGTGAGTCCAGATGGCTCCCTCTTTGAACACCCATGACTCTGAGGTGGAGGTGACCCAATGCCTACCTCAGAGACACTTAGGGAGGGTGGAGCAGAGGCTGAGCTTCAGGGCTTCTGGCCCTGTGGCTCTGGTATGTGGGGTTTAAGGCCGGGGTATGTGGGAGTGAGGAGGTTTGGGAGAATACATCTAGCTTGGACAAGACAAACAAAGTGTGTGTGTATGGGGGGACTATGGGGTCATACGGTACGCAGACACATCCAGAAGAGAATCAAAACCAAGACACGGATGCACAGCCAAGACACAGACACACAGCAGCAGCTCAGACATGCAGAGAACATGCCAGCAGCAGACTGTTTCCCACTCAGCTCACACAGGTGTTAGAATGGGGCAGAGAAAGTGCTGGAACCTTTCCTCCCTGGCCCTAGACCTTGATAACTTGGATCCCAGGGAGGCGCCAGTCAGGTCAGCGGTTTTCAACCTTGGGGTTGCAACCCCTTTGGCAAACCTCTATCTCCCCAGATACGATCAATAACAGTAGCAAAATTGTAGTTATGAAATAACGACGGAATGATTTTACGGTTGGGGGTCACCACGACATGAGAAACTGTATCAAAGGGTCGCAGCATCAGGGAGGTTGAGGACCACTGCTGTAGGAAGGTCATCTGGGAGCCTGTGAGTGTCTGTGCCCTGTGGCTGTGGGTAGTGCCATGTGCCTGGAACTAGGTAGAGCACCCTGTCCTACCACCTGTCCTACCACCGTGAAACCTTAGCAGGCCCCTCCTCCAGAACAGTTCAGCCAGTGAACTGCCCCCTGGGTGGTCACCTCAGGCCTTAATGCGGGACAGCACAGGGGTCGGGCTTGATGCTCTGTAGCTGCCCACTAGCACACGCTGACGTCTACTTCAGCAAACCAACTCTTGACCTCGCTCTAGCTCCTCCGAATCTGCTTCTCTTGTGTCCTTCCTGGCCTCTCTAGGGAGAACCATTCCTACAAGTCATTTTCACAGAGGTCCCTATCACTACCTCTGCTTATGGGGAACAGAACTTAGAGGAGTCAGGAGCCTCGGTAGTCCTGTCTCACTCCCCTCTCAGCTGGCTGCCGAGGCCAGCCTGTTTGACTGAATGGTGGGGCCTGGCCCTGTGACTCCTGCCGCCTTCTTTCTCCCTTCCTGGGATGAATCCCCTTGCCCGCATCTGTACCTCCTGTTTCTCCTCACTTCTGAGGTTTGTGGGTTCAGGGACTAGGTCTCAGGGGAGGGACAGGCTGCTTGGAGTGGCCAGAGGGGTGGGGCTCTGTCTCCTGGCCCACAACTCTGACACTGGTTATTCCAGCTGAGCGAGGCCCAGAGGGCTGTCAGGGTTCTCAGGATCCTACTACAGGAAGGAGGAGGCTCCTTCCCTCTCCCTCTTCCCTTTCTCTCTGAGACAGGAATTCACTGCAGCTGATGTTGACCTCAAACTCCCGATCTTCTGGGATTGCAACCGTAACCGATGCCCCCAGTTTCTGCAGTGCGAGGGATGGAGCCCAGGGCTTTGCGCAGTAGGCAGGCACACCGCCCACCCAGCTCCAGGCCCGGCCTGGAAGAAGTCCTTTCCCTGGGAACACCGCAGCATTTCTCTCGCCTCCTCTCCCGGGACCACAAACATCCGAAGGGAAGAAGTCATAAAGCTCACACTTCCTCCTGAGGCTTGGGATCCCCCATGTTCCTACTCCACGCCAGATGTTAGGCCATCCAGGAAGAAAGCTGACCCGCACCGTGAGGATAGTCACCAGGGCCATGATGGCGGGACATCCTAGGGCCTGTCTTACAGGAAAAGTCACAAGCACTGGGCTGAGGAGAGAGGTCACCCGGCACTCTCTGAGCATGCGGCCTCCTTTCCACACGCTTGAAGCAAGTGAGGTTGAACAGCGTGGTTGGCTGCCCCTTGGCTTGGGGGCTTAAAACTCAGATATGCAGAGGAGCCAGGCAGGGTCGCACATGCGATCGGGCAGGTGGCATTGCAGCAAAGCAGAGAGCTCCAGGCAGAAGCCATGGTTCCCTCCTGCCTACAGCACAGCCACCATCCCAAGTTTATACGAGAAACAAGAAATGTGGGTTTTTCTTTAAACACAAAAGCTCCCAAGTGTGTGGCAATTAACTCAAAGTAAAGTCTTTCTGTGGCCACAGTCAATCCTGACGACAGGCGGAGATGCCTCCTCCCCTCTTTTTAATTTTTTGCAGGGAAGACAGGGAAGAGGCATCAGCTGACAGATGTGGTGAGGACTGTTCTGAAGATCATTCAAGTCCTCTTTGGATACGGAGAGTTACAGGACAAACGCTTGCCAACGGCACAAGAACACACGGGCAAAGCGTGAGGAGAAGGGTGAACACGCAGAAGGACTGGCTATGTCCGGCCTCAGAGACCTGACCTGGGGTAGGAACCATCTCTCCCTGTCAGGACACTGGGTTCCCACCCTCCTCTCTGTGACATATCTCCATGCTGTCTGTGACACACGTGTGCTGCGGCCCTCACAGCCTGGCCCTGGCCCCAGCAGCAGAACCCACCGTTACCTCACCACACCCCGGGGCCCGGGGCTCCGCTTCCCGCTCTTGCTGCCAGTCTGCCTGAGACGTACTGGCCTCAGCTTCAGAGGACGTGGTCTCTGACACCTGGCTCCAGGCCCTGGGTTCCTGGGGGGGGTTGTGGCCACCAGACACAACTTGGGATTCCTGCTGAAAAGACCCCATGAGCAGAGCCCAAACACAAGGGCAGAGGGTCTCCAGGGCCCTGCCCTGTGGACTGTAGCCCTGCCCACTGCTTCCTGGCCTCTTCATGAACCTCTGTCTACCAAGGACCCCTTCATCTGCTGACTTGGGTCAGTAAGTGAGAGATTCCAGGTGAGTATGGGCAAAGGGCCGGTAGCCAAAGCTCAGCATATTTAAGAGTACCTGAAAGGGTGCATGTGGACCACGATGCCCATCCTATGAATGCTACCAACGCCCATCCTATGAATACTATCAACGCTACTCAGAAGGAAGAAGAATGTGCTGATTTCTCAAGTTCTGGAGATACTGCAGTTAGTCTGCACTGATTCCCTCAACACACACACGCGCGCGCGCGCGCACACACACACACACACACACACATACACATGCACACATATACATACTCACATATGCACACATACATGTACACACATACATATACACTCACACATACATATACACTCACACATACACACATGCAATGTGCACATACACTCACACACATGCAACCCACACATACACACATATGCACACACACATATACACATGCATACACATACACACACGCAAGCACACTCACATGCACACAAATATGCCCACACATACACGTACACTCACACTCACACATGCATACACACAATGCACACATACACACATATGCACGCACACATGCATATACACATGCACATACACACAAGCACACTCACATGCACACATACACACATATGCACACACATGCATGTACACATGCACACACATACACACACGCATACACATACACACACACATGCGCATGCACACACACACACACACACACACACACACACACCTTTGTACTGGTCCCAGGGGAAGGAGAAAAGGAGGAACATTCAGAATCCAACTCCCATCTCCTGTGCAGGAGACACTGGAAGCTGTGGTCCTATAACCTCGCCCTTCCTCCCTCCTTCCCTCAGCTGCCCCTCCCTCCCTCCACTGTTAGAGTCCTACAACTTGAGTAAAAGGGCCAAGGCTGCACTGAGAGGCCAACTGAGGCAGGAGGAGGCAAACCGCGGACCCGGGCCTAGCTGCTGCCACTTGAGGAAGCAGCCAGGAAGGGCCACCAGCATGGAGGGGAACTGCTTATGCCTGACCGAGGGACCCAAGGAGCTGCCTGGAGCCCAGTCCAGGTCAGGGAAAACCTGAGGGGCAGACACTCTGCTTTGGCCAGACCCCAGTCCAAAGTGTTAAAAATAACAGGTTGAGAGATAAGATAGTGGTGTCTCCGACACCTCCATCTCAGGGATACTTATTTTTAAATCTCAGAATTAGTTTCAGGCATGGGAGGAGGGGAGGAGATGGCTGTGAGGTCGCCAAACCGTAGCCCTCTCTCACTGGGATATCTGTCTCTGCTTGTCCTGGTGCCGGACAGTGGGCAGAGCTGGGGGAGGGGGTGGAGGTATTCATCAAGAATGCTTAGCCACGCCTCATGCTCCCTGTCTGTTAGGTTAGCCTGGGAGGAATACTAATTATCAGGATAAACGGACAGGCTGGAGCTGGCACCCTTCTGAGGGGCCATCTGCTGGGAGCTCCTCTTCCCCTGTGCTGAGGTAGTCTGGCTGAGGCTAGGGCTGCGCTCTGGACTCCGTACAAGCAGGTGGCTGTCCAGTCAGGTGGGGCGATGGCTGACCTGTTTGCTGGACTCGTCCTCCGTGCCAAGGCTGTTCCCTTCATCTTCCTCCTGGTCGTCAGTGTCTGACTCGGCCACTGCGATGGGAACACACACCGGCTCCGTCTCCCCAGGGGCGCCCTGGCCCGGTCGCTTGTCTTCCTCGAACCGTGTTTCCTTGCGGGCTGGGGGTGCCTTCTCCACCTCTGGGGGTGGTGGGGACCTGGGGGCGGTGATACAGCTGGGCAGCTGGCTGTGGGTGGCGAGGGCCTCGGGTTTCTTCGGTCGCTGCCGCCGCCGCTGCAGGAGCCCGCAGCAGAAGTCCCAGGTGGTCCGCTTGACAGAGCGCAGGCCCCTCTGGATGCGAGCCAGGGCCAGCTGCAGGTTGTTCATCTCCCCGTCCTCGTCGGGGGCCGTGAGGTTGTCTGCGCTGAAGGAGCTGAGCAGCAAGGCCAAGAAGAGATTCAGGACCTGTTGAAGCAATGGGCCAAGTTCACCCAGGCACTGCTGGGCTCTGGAGGGGAAACTGAGGCCCTAAAAGACTTGAATACTCCTGATGGCAAACAGCTCAGGAGCACAGAGCCCAGGATGCTCTCTCTCACCCACCCCTCTCCTCTTCCATACACAAGCTTCATCTACAAAAGAAAAATGAATTAAAAGTCTTTGTGCAAAAGGCTCAGGCAGCAGAGCTCACACTCAGGCCCCTGTGTTTCAGACCAGGGTCACAGGGTCACAGGGTCACAGGGTCACAGGGTCACAGGGAGAGCCTCTGTTCATCCGGAGGGCTACAGATGAGACAACAGTGAGGAGATTGCCCAGGGTTACACAGGGAGATGGGGAAGAGCCTTCACCAGGCACCAGCAGCCTCTGCACACAGCCCTTCTGGACCAATGAGGCAGTGGGCACAGTGGGGGAGGGTGGCCCCGGGGCTCCCCCTGGAAAGCGGGGGGAGTTGGTCCTCAGAGAAACCACTCCCAACTGAAAGAGCTTTGAGAGGGCTGGGTAAAAAGGAGGCATTAGCTCTGGCTCCCCACGGGGGCAGCCGCCTACCTGTTGAGCAGCTGTGGCTGCTGACAGAGCATTCTGCCTATCTTAATATGGTCCTGGCACCTTTCCACATGAGGGTCTCGGGAAAGCGAGCAGAGAAGGGACAGCAGCAGGAAAGGAGGCGGGAGCAGGCATGTCTCAGATTGACTGTGGGGTGTGACACACACAAGTATACTGCCTGGCCCCATGGAGGGCCTGTAAGCTTTCCCTGGCACCAGGTCTCCTGTCAGCCCCGGGAAAGGGTTCAGCTGAAGGGGCGCTGTAGCCAGGTGGCCACAGGAATCTCTGAGCCCCTGCCCCTGTCTCTCTCAAGCCCCGCAGGGATGCACCCCACCACAGGGAGTCCATATCGGCCAGGAAACCGAGGGTGAGCAGTCTGGTGAGGTGCCTCAGGAAGAAGCCATTGGAAGGCTTCAGGAGGGTGCCTCAGGAAGTAGCACACATTCCCATGGCCAGCAAAGGTTAAAGGTGCTTCCGTGCCAGCGCTACAGAGAAGTGACCACCTCTGACACCCGGTCACCTTTTCATGTCCTTACCAGGACGCAGGATTCAATATTAATCAAGACTGCTATCAGCGCTGACCTCCAGCCTGGCCCCTGGCTTCTGCCTTCCATGCTCCTGCAGCCCACGGAAGGCTCTCCTTGTGACCCACATCCCTCGCCCATTCCTGGTCCCACAAATCCCGACCCTGTAGGAGTCCTAGGTCAACGCTTCAGGCAAGGTAGGAGGACTTGTCCACCCACACCGGACCCCGGGGCTTCCGTCTCCAGCTTCTGAAATTTGGTTTCTTCCAGGGTTTCCCCGTCAATCATGTGTGGCTCCCAGCCTTGCCTGGTCCCTTCCCGTTTCAGCAGCGAGCAAACGAGCAAGCTTCCACCCACGCGGCTGGCCCCGGCAGCAGCCCAGTTCCCGAGGCGGCAGCGTGGGCTGGCAGTAGCGTCCCTCCTCCAGAGCCTCTAATCTTCTTGTCCCCAGGCAGATCCGCTCAGAAATGGCAGGGCTCTGTGTGAGGGGCGGCTCAGCCTGGCATCGGTCTGAGCGCAGGGCACACTTTGCTTTTGCTTTCTTTTTGGAACAGAAAAAGAGTCTGGCAGCCCTTGGGATGGGGGAGGGGGGATTAATGAGGCTCCACCCAGGAGGCAGCTTTTTAGATGGATGATGGGGGTGGGATGGGGGGGCTTGAACTTTATGTCTGCGGACTGAGGGGGGCAATCTGTTGCGTCCTGTCCTGGCTGAGGCACCTGGATATTGAAAAAAGGTGGGTTTGGGGAATGGTTCTGCAGCCCATGGTTATGATTCCACAGCAGGTTGGAAAGTGGATCTAAACGCCCCAGTGTGCCTATGTGCTGGTAAGACATTGTGCTGCCCAGAAGGGACATGGTAGTCACAGTGGGGCCACCGTGCAAGTGTCATGTG
This sequence comes from Apodemus sylvaticus, assembly GCF_947179515.1. Lineage (NCBI taxonomy): Eukaryota > Metazoa > Chordata > Mammalia > Rodentia > Muridae > Apodemus > Apodemus sylvaticus. The sequence continues at coordinate 4,603,621 of NC_067478.1, read as the reverse complement.
TTGGTCACCTATGTATCCAGTGAGGTGGTTCTCACGCTGAGCTGACGACTAACTTAAACCTTGTCTCTTCTGAGCCGGAAGCCTTCCTTAACTTCCCTTGCTGGGGAGAAATCATGGATTCTTCCTTGGGTCACTGACCAGCCATTTCTGTCTGAGAGTTGTCTTCCCACAGCTCTCAAGTTGATTGAGTGCCACGAGTGTTTGGGCCAGGTGCTTCCCTCTGTAAGCCCACCCACCACCAACCACCATAGAAGAAACGCTTAACAAGGCTTGTTTCTCTGAGTAGAAAACCATGTAGTAATTCACTGGTAATGGAGGACAAATCAATAAGCAAGTGAAATGAATCAAAAACAAGTGAATAACGGATACACGTGTAGATGGAGTGCGATGAATTAACAAGCAAAATGGAATCAAGAGTGACCAAGTCAATGCGAACCGCTCGCAGGGTGGACCAATGAGTGAATGGGAGCAGTGAATGAGGGTGTGTGGGTAGGCTGAATAAGGAATCAATGGAAAAGGGTGAATAAGGAATAGGTATGGATGTGGCGGAGGAATGAGTGAAGGGTAGAGAGAAGAGAGAGATGAGTGAGGGATGAATGGGCGGGTGGGTCCATGAGCAGGCATGAATGAGTGTGTGAATGGGAAGTTGGCAGACAAATGACTGAATGAGTGGATTGGCAGACGGATGGATGGATGGATAGATGATGGATGGATGGATGATGGATGGGTGGATGGATGATAGATGATGAATGATGGATGGAAGGATGATGGATAGATGGATGGATGATGGATGGATGGAGAAATGGATGGATGGATGGATGGATGGGTGGGTGGATGGATGAGATAGATGATGGATGATGGATGGATGACAGATGGAGAAATGGATGGATGGATGGGAGGGTGGATGATGGATGATGGATGGATGATGGATGGAGAAATGGATGGATGGATGGATGGATGGGGGTGGATGATGGATAGATGGATGGATGATGGATTGATAGAGAAATGGATGGATAGATAGATGGGTGGGAGGATGGATGAGATAGATGATGGATGATGGATGGACAAATGGATGGATGGATGGATGCATGATACTAATCAGGTAGACGGACGCACAGGTGAACATACTGATGTGTAGACAGACGAAAGTGAGTTGTGAATTGACATGCTCATGATAGTTGCACAGGTGGATGGCTAAGTGTGTGCACAGGCACGAGGATAGATAGTTGAGTAGAAAGGAAAAGATGGGCAAATGAGCAGGCAGAAGTATGAAGGGGTGGATGGATCAGAGGATTCTGGGAAGGTGGAAGGGGTGAATGGATCAGAGGATTATGGGAAGGTGGAAGGGGTGAATGGATCAGAGGATTATGGGAAGGTGGAAGGGGTGAATGGATCAGAGGATTATGGGAAGGTGGAAGGGGTGAATGGATCAGAGGATTATGGGAAGGTGGAAGGGGTGAATGGATCAGAGGATTATGGGAAGGTGGAAGGGGTGAATGGATCAGAGGATTATGGGAAAGTGGAAGGGATGGATGGATCAGAGGATTATGGGAAGGTGGAAGGGGTGAATGGATCAGAGGATTATGGGAAAGTGGAAGGGGTAGATGGATCAGAGGATTATGGGAAGGTGGAAGGGGTGGATGGATCAGAGGATTATGGGAAGGTGGAAGGGGTGGATGGATCAGAGGATTATGGGAAGGTAGATGGTTTGCAGGACAGCTAAGTAACTGGCCAGAGAGAAGGAAATGGAGGTAATGGGTGATGGGATGGATGGGGCTCAGGGTGCATTCTGAGGCCCTCGTCTGACTCACCACAAGGTTGCCAATGACCATGACGAGCAGGAAGACCAGCAAGCACAGAGACTGCCCAGACACCTCCATGCAGTCCCACATGGTTTCGATCCACTCCCCGCAGAGGATGCGGAAGATGATGAGGAAGGAATGGAAGAAATCCATCATGTGCCAGCGGGGCAGCAGGCCGGAGTCGCTGATGCGGTGCCTCAGCTCAGAGTAGTTCTTGCCGAAGAGCTGCATGCCCACCACGGCGAAGATGAAGACGATGATGGCCAGCACCAGGGTCAGGTTCCCCAGGGCGCCGACCGAGTTCCCGATGATCTTGATGAGCGTGTTCAGGGTGGGCCATGATTTGGCCAGCTTGAAGACCCGCAGCTGAGGAAGGAGGGAGAGGAGGCGACTATGTGATCGGTCTGGGCTGCTCTTTCTCACAGGCACCGTTATTTCCCAGCTATAGCCTGAAAGCCCTGGAAGGCCTGTTCCCCTAACACACACCCCAACTAGTTTCTCTTAGGGAATTCCTGCTGGGTTTTGGTACAGTCTGAGGGGAGCCTGCTGTCTCCAGTCCGAGCCCACCTCTTCAACTTGACCTTTCTCTGTCCCCACACTAACCTCCTACCTGTTACTCTCATTTCCAGGAGCTTCCTAGTGGATTCTCCCGGCCTGGTCAGTCCTTCCTCTCTTAGAACTGTTCCTATCAGCTACTTTAGGCCAGCTAGAGCCATCCGACTCACCCAATCACCGCCATCTTTCTTTCTTCTCAGTAAGCACAGAGCTACTTTAGGCCAGCCAGAGTCATCCGACTCATCCGACAGCCATCTTTCTTTTTTCTCAATAAGCACAGAGAAAGATGGCGGAGACGTCACATTTATTTGGGCACCCAGCTGTCCCAGGCCCATGCTCAGGATGGACTGACTTAATCTGAATTTATGATAACCACATAAGGTTGGCATGGTTACTGCCCTCTCTTGGTCCTAAAGGAGACGTGACTTCTGTAAGTTCCTTGGCTCACAGGAATGGGACCAAGTGCGTAGACCAGACTTTCCCTGCTGCTCCCACGGAAACTGCCACAGTCCTCCTCTAGGAAGCTGTCCCTGATCACACCACCAGTCCCAGCTGGACCTCAGGTATTCCGAGCTCCAAATGTGATCCACACAGCAGATTCGGAGACATCTGAGACCCACTGAACCAGCCTCTGCAGCATCAAAAGATTCTAGGTAATCTAAGCACTCGCAAGCTTAAAAACCTGCAGAGTCCTGAGTGAGCCGCCATAGACCTGGCTGAGCCTAGTGACTTATGGCTCCGCAGGACTGTATCTCCCGAGTTTTGCCTCTCATCTGCGAGCTGGGGATGTCTTAACATGGACCCCACTCCTGGCTCCTGTTGGGACTAAGGAAGTTCACGACAGGCTATGCAACTGTCAGCTGTCCCTGGATGAGTGCCACCTCCGCCTGACATCTCCACCCTGGGCAGGCACCCAGGAGCAGTTAACCACGACTTGACGACATTAGGGCATAACGGAGCAAAGCAAGAGCATGGACAGCGGGTGGCTGTAGAGCGGCGTCCCAAGCCCCCCAGCCCCCAGCCCCCCACGGGAGGTCCAGGCAGATACCAGACGGAAGGAACGCAGCACAGACAGGTTGCCCATGCGGGACAGGCCCAGCTCCATGAGACTGAGGATGACAATGACGCTGTCGAAGATGTTCCAGCCCTGCTGGAAGTAGTAGTAGGGGTCAAGGGCGATGATCTTGAAGGTCATCTCCGCTGTGAAGATTCCCGTGAAGACCTGAAGAGACAGCAGGAGTCAGCGGGTCCTGAGGACCCAGGCCAGTTCCCTGCTTCCTGACTCTTGTCCCCGAGGCCTCTTGGCGACTGGCCAGGCTCATCAGCTCTGAAAGAACCCATCTTCATCACCGGCTCTGCAGACCTGCGGGGGCAGCTGGGACGGCTACAGCCTCCTTACAATACACACCAGAGCTCTGGGCCCAAACTTCTGCCTCTCCCCAGGTTTCCTTTCTCCTCAGAAAGCACCCTTACCTGTGAGCCACCTCCCCAGCCCATGTGTGTTTAAGAAAACTCATCTGAAAACTGGATGAGGAAAGTATCGTTGTCCCCATTTCACAGGTAAGGAAATCGAGGCACTGAGACCTGAAGCAGCTGTCTAGGGTCACACAGTTAGAAAGCTCAAGGGCCTGGTAAAGGACATGGTCACAGTCACAGGATGGCCTGACCCACGACCTGCAGCCCACAAGTGGCTGAGGCCCAACACAGTAAGTACACTTAAAAGTTGAAATAATTTTTTTTTTTTAAATTTCCAAGTTCTTGGGTGTGAGCTTCCTGGATGACAATACCATTCTGAATGTCCAAGGCTGGACACGCTCTCCCAGAGACATTCCCGAGGGAAGGAACAGAGGCTGGCTTCCCAGGTTTGCTGACTTGTGACAAAACAGCCTGACTTTGGCTTGTGGAGCTTGAAGTACAGGAACCTGTGGTGTGGGCAGGCGGCCATGATGCAACCCAAGGCCCTGACCGGCAGGATCCCAGGAGGGTATCTTTGCTGAGGTTGTAGCTAGTAGCTTGGCTGTGGTGAGGAGTTGGTGGTTGGCCTAAGGAGGCACTGGGGAGCTTCTGGAAGGGGAGGGGGCTAGGCAGCACACCTGGGAACTGTACCAGGCTTGCAGCAGGCATGGAGACATGGGAGTTGAAGGCACACCACTGGGGTCAGCATCCAGCAAGGAGGTTAGCTGGCCTGAGTACCCTCGGGAGCACTGCCAAAGCACAGCCCGCGTGGCCTTTCGTCTCTGTTCAGACGGGGCGCTGAGGGAGCAGGCTGTGGGACGCCTTACCACAAAGGCTCCATGCAGCCCCATGCTCACGGCCGAGAAAGAATTGTTTCTCAGAGGGGACCTCAGAATCCTCCAGGCTCCACCCGAATAGATGGGCTGTTCTCTGCCCCTCCCCCAGCACACGAGTCTGTGCTACGAGGCCCTCCAAGCACGTTCCTCAGCCCCTCCCCCCTCAGCATCAGCAGCGTCTGGGCATCTATATGGAGCCTTCTCTCCTTGGAATAAGCAGCAGTTAGATTCTGACCTGCAGGCTACCATGCAGGTACCATCTGGTACCCCTATGCCTGTCCCCATGCCTCATGGCCGCTTTACGCGCCCAGCCTGAGCCCATGCTCAGCTGCGCTGAGACCCCTGTGAGGCACTCAGCATCCCTGAGAGTCCCTAAGAGAGGCCACTAGCTCCTCCTCCTTCAGGACGCAGGCGTGGACATCCCTAGACCCTGCCTGGGCTCCTGGGAGTGAGTATGTTTCTAAGGCCAGTCAGATGGCCTTGTGGGTGCTATCCCTCAGTTCAGGGGGGCAGTGCTCGGCCAAGGTTTGCTCTGCACCTTCACAATGCTCCCACCTGTTGGTGTGTGATGCGCACAGAGACACAGAGTACCAACCAGCTCTGCTGCCCTGTGATCCTAGGCCACCTATCCAGGGTTCAAGTTGGCTTTCTACCTCCCATGAGTCCTCAGCAAGAGACTTCCCCATCAGTGTTCATGGAAACTTCCCAGCAAGTAGGAGACTTTTGGGGAAACTCAGACAGTGGCACTTGGAGTTTGAGAGATGATTCTACTGTTAAAAACACAGATTGCCCTTCCAGAATGTCCAGTTTAATTCCCAGCACCCACATGGCAGTTCACAACCAGTTTTAATACCAGGTTAGGGAGTCTGATGCCCTCTTGTGGCCTCCTTGGGCACTGCACACACATGGTACACATACAGACATTCAGATGAAACACTCACACACAAACAAAGAATATTTTTTTTACAGGGCTGTAGAGATGGCTCTGCGGTTAAGAGCACTGACTGCTTGTCCAGAGGTTCTGAGTTCAATTCCTAGCAAACTCATGGTGGTTCACAGCCATCTGTATCTTCTGGTGTGGCTGAAGACAGTGCCAATGTACTCACACATATAAAATAAATCTTAAACAAAAACAAATTTTTTTTTTATAGAAGGGGGTCCTTTTCAGACACGGTTTCACGGAGCCCAGATGGGTTTCAACCTCTGCTCTTCTTGAGCTCGGCATTTATCTTTCAAATGACTACAAGAGGCACAGCGTAAATCCGAGCTTAGCAGGTGACTCCTTTCCATGCTAATTGAATACAGCTTACGACTCCCTTTTCTTTCCTAGTATCACCATTAGCATCCGTGGCACATCCTATAGACCATCTTCTCTAGAAAGACTGTCATAACAAGCACCGTTCTGCAGACATATTGTTCAATTTGGACCGGTGACAGTGACCATCGGTGGGAATTCTGAGACGGTTAACTGGTCCTCAGAGACAGGTTTTAAGCAACTCCACGAGCAGCGTGTGGCAACTGCCTCCCCTCTGATGCTAATCCTGTGTTTCCGCTCCTCACACGCAGCTGTTCTATCAGCCATTATCTCTGCGTACCTTCTTTTGCCAAACTGCCGCTTGTACTCATTGTTGATTGTCCTAGCACAGCGACTGTTTATTTTTGAATTATATATAAACATACCTTTTAGATTAGGGATGCTACCTCCCAGTCTGCCGTGTACAGCTATTTTCCAGGCTTGTCTTTTATTTTTATTTTTTAAGTTAAGAAATAATTTAAGAGCTGGGCATGATTGTTCATGCCCATAATCCCAGAACTGGGGGGGTGGAGGCAGGAGGATCTGGTGTTCAAGGTCATCCTTAGCTTTATAGTGAGTTCAAGGCCAGCCCGTGTACATGAGACCCTGCCTCAAACAAAACAAAACAGCAAAATGCTAACATCTTTGCTTCCAATGCTGGTTTTCTGTTTGTTTGGGTTTTTTGTTTTTTTAAGATGGGGTATTTCTGTGTAGCCCTGGCTGTCCTGGAACTCACTCTGTAGACTGGGCTGGTCTTCAACTCAGAGATCCCCCTGCCTTTGCCTCCTGAGTGCTCGGATTAAAGGCCTGTGCCACCACACCCTACCTAATGCTGTTTTATTCATTATCACAAGATAGCAGCAGTAGCAGACAGAACCTATACTTGCCATATGCCACAGTGGGCACATCACTATCACATTACTAGATGCCATAACTTTTTGGGTTTTATATCTTAATAGATTTTAGAAAAACTGCCACCTTTTCTCCCTAGACAATTTAACTATTTATTCTCTCTCTCTGTCTCTGTCTCTCTGTGTTTGTGTGTGTGTATGTGTGTGTGTATGTGTATGTGTCTGTGTATGTGTCTATGTGTGTGTATATGTATGTGTGTATGTGTGTGTATATGTATGTGTGTGTATGTGTGTGTCTGTGTATGTGTCTGTGTGTGTCTGTGTGTGTATATGTATGTGTGTATGTATGTGTGTATGTGTGTGTGTATATGTGTGTGTGTGTGTGTGTGTGTGTGTATGTGTGTTTGAGCATGCATGTGTGTATGCAGGTGCTTGCAGAGAGAGGACAGGAGGAGTCTGCAGCTTCAGACAGGAGTGAGCCACCATGAACCCAGGACCTCTGCAAGAGCAGCAAGTGCTCCTAGCCACTGAGACACATCTCTAACCCCAGCCCAACCTGCTGTATTTTTAATTCCTTCATAATGGGAGATTTTTCAAACTATCTTCTCTCTAATTTTGCCTTTGATTATGTAATGGGCTGGACAGTTTAATCCGTCAGTCTCCTCTTTTATGGATTCTGCCTGAAGACTCTGTCACCACACCGAGATTGCCTACCTACGTTTATCTTAGTGTTTTTGTTTCTTTATCTTAATATTTAAGCCACTAGGGCTATATTAAATTCAAGAAAACCAAAGTCTTTCATATTAGCAATAAGGCTATCCAAACAGCACAAAAGGCAGCTGTTGCTCGTAATGAACATTGGTTTAGTACAACTGTCAATCACAAGCTGACAATTCAGGCAAGTTCTCCATCACAGCCAACCTCTGCCCTGACAACCCGGCAAACTACACTTAAATCCTGCAATGGCCATCCGATGGGCACATAACCTCTGCAGATGCACCAGGAGACTGCATGCCGAGATGTACCAAAGACCACTCAATAAATACTCGCGGCTGCACCTCGAGACACCACATGCTAGCTGCACCTCCCCCTTGAATTACAAGAAGGAACATATAAGAATAGCCAAATGGGCTTGCAGGACTGGAAAAATGTTGAATAAATTCTGCAAATGACCACTTAGAGTCCTGTGTTTGTAAAGCAGTTAAGGAAGAAAATATTCAGAGCTCACAGTGTGTGCGAGGTCTACCTGACCATGTAAGCCACCGGAGCAGCCAGACCTGAGAGAGGGCCAGGTCTGCTGCGAGACAGACCAGAGGAGACCCAGCCAGGGTCCTCCCCACTGGCTGGAGCTGTAAGTCCAGCTCTGCTGAGGAACTCTAGAGAGACTGGCAGTGTCCACATGCCAGGATACAGTGAAGTCATGGCTGATTCCACTTCCACCATACCACCCCCTCCTGCCTCAGTTTCTCCATCTGTAAAGTGAAGATGCAGGGTCAGTCTGTCTAATAACAACAATTACTACAGTCCTCATGTGTGCTGATGGCTGGCTGTCCATGCAAGTTGGACTGAGGGACGTTACAGACATCATTCAGCCTCATTAGCTTCCGATGAGGTGCATATCATCTGATTCTTGCATTTATTAAATTCAGCAAATAGTCATTGTGCCAATTACCAGGATTAAGTAATTTGCTTGAGGTTCATAGTAGGAGCTGAGTCAGACTTCAAACCTGGCCCTGCATGTCTGGGACTGACTAAGCGCACTCGATTATCCATCACCATCTACCCGCCCACGGTCCACCACCGCCTACACACATCCATTCTCCTTTCTTCCTTCTCTGTATAGCCACCCACCCACGCATCCAACCTGCTCCCACTCTCTGCTGCTCTCTAACCATCCACTACCATCACCTACAGATCCAACTACCTTCCCTTCCGACCTTCTATCTCCCAACCTAATCACTGATGCATTTACCCACCCATCTCTCCTTCCATTATCTCTAATTATTTGTCTACCTTTTTATCCTTCCTTTCTTCTCTCCCCAATTATCCATCTGTCCATCCTTCTAGTCTTTCTCACTCCTCTCTAATTATCCTATCCATCTGTCCTCCCATCCATCCATCCATCCATCCATCCTCCCACCCATCCATCCATCCATCCATCCATCCTCCCATCCATCCATCCATCCATCCATCCATCCATCCATCCATCCATCCTCCCATCCATCCATCCATCCTCCCACCCATCCATCCATCCATCCATCCTCCCATCCATCCATCCATCCATCCATCCATCCATCCTCCCATCCATCCATCCATCCATCCTCCCATCCATCCATCCATCCATCCTCCCATCCATCCATCCATCATCCATCCTCCATCCATCCATCCATCCATCCTCCCATCCATCCATCCATCCATCCATCCATCCATCCTCCCATCCATCCATCCTCCCACCCATCCATCCATCCTCCCATCCATCCATCCTCCCACCCATCCATCCATCCTCCCATCCATCCATCCATCCATCCTTCCATCCATCCATCCATCCATCCATCCATCCATCCATCCTCCCATCCATCCATCCATCCTCCCATCCATTCATTGATCATCACATCCATCCTCCCACCCACCCATTTTTCTCTCACTCTCCTCCATACTTATATACCCGCCACCTCCCCACCACTCTCTTTTGTTCTATTCTTTATTGAATCATCCATCCCTTTATCTTTCATGACGTCTAGCAATCCACTCATCTCTCTATTCTTCCCTTCTCTCCTCTGCCCACCCACTCTCCCCTGCTTTCCCCACTCAGCAGCACTGGATGCTCATCAGTACAATCCCTGCCCTGTGGAGCAGCCCCTCCCCTCCCTCCCCCCTCCCCCTTCCCTCTGCACTCGCTCACCCCCGGCCAGCCTCCACACATTTCACATGCACCCACTCACTTTTGTTTGTAGCATTTGAACACAAGCTTCGCAAGCTTCAGCGATCCTCCCACTCAAATCGACACCTTTGCTCCTTAAAACCAGACTCCAAAACGCCCTCCTCCAAGATGTCTCCAGGGACCCCTTCCAAAGCCCCTTCCGTGTTCAGAATTCCTTCTCCATGCAAGCCGTGCCCTGCAGGGGTGCGCACTTCAAAGCCGAGGACGGGCAGTCCTTACCAGGTTTCCGACCTGCAGCATCTCCTCAAACTCCGCCGTCATGTTATAGTGCTCCAGCGCCATGAAGAGCGTGTTGAGCACGATGCACATGGTGATGGTGAGGTCCGCGAACGGGTCCATGACCACAAACTTCACCTTCTGCTTGATGGACATCCAGAGCGGGCAGCACTCCCAGATGAGGTAGTGCTCGGCAAAGCGGTTCCAGCATGGTGGACACTTTCGGTGGGACTCCTCCAACTCTGGGGACAGCCAGGGAGTTATCTCGGTTTATTGACCAAGTTGTCTGTATCTGGTGGCATTCTAGAACGGTCTGTGACTCGAGGTGGTGGGACAGCAGGGTGCTGAGTGGCTGCTGCACACTGAGGGAAGGCTAGGGAAGTGGGTGGCCTGTGTCTCGGCGCTCTACTCTGGAAATGTGGGAGGAAAGGGCTGCAAAGAGACTAAGCCGGGTGTGGGGAACCGGGGCTATGGCGGATTAGGCCTTGTAGCTTTATGTAAGACGACTATGTCCCAGGGCCGTGGGTGTTCTCAGAACAGGACAGGTTGCATGAGGGCAGAACAGCCAAGTTCTGATATGGCTGAGGTGAAGTGCTGGGGCAGGGTATACAACACGAGCAACATCTGGGGTAGGATGACACAAGCCCACTTTAGCTTGGAAGGTGTGTGGAGTTGCCGAGGGTGGGACCGGCTGGTCTGGACCCAGGATTGCTGTAATTAATAGTCCAGGTGGATATGGGAATGGCTGACAGCAGGCTAGAACAGGAAGGGCAAGCAGGGAACAGGGTGGCTTTAGACAGACGGAGGCATACTTGGGAGAGGGAGAGATGAGGTGAGGAAGGGCCTGGGGCAGTGGATAGATGTGGGGGTATCTGGGAAAGAAAAGCAGAACCAGAGAAGAGACCAGAGAACAGGCAAGGACATTCACAGCCGGAAGAGACGCCCGGGAGAGGTATAGGCTGGGTGTCCGGGGTGGGGGCAGACAAGACGCTGAGGGGGCTGGAATGGAGGTTCAGGGGGAGGGGAGAGAGGGACACTGACCTTCCAGGGCACTGGTGAGGACACTGACTGCGCTGAGTGCCCGTTGCCGAGCTCCGGGCTCTTCAAAACCATCTGCACACGGAGCCTGTGGTGTCAGCATCGGGGGTCCACCTGGCTCCTCTGATGGTGTGGTCTGTGTGCAACCGGGAGTCATGCATCAGCTCGGGAGGGGCTTGGGCTGGGGAGGACTCAGGAAGACGGAGTGGCAGCCTTGTTTCTGTGTTTTGCTCTTTAATTTTAAAATTGCATCCACTCCATTCATTCCTGTGCGGGTGTGCGCACACGCGGAGGTCAGAGGTCGGCCAACGGGCGTCAGCTGTCTCCCCTGCTATGTGCTTCTTGGGGGACTAAACCCAGGTCCTAAAGGTCGGCAGCTGCAACTTTTGCTCATGTAACCATCTCGCTAGCCCCTATTGATTGATTGACACAGGGTCTCATGCAGCCCAGGCTGGCCTTGAACTTGACATGTATCTGAGGATGTCCTTGAACTCCTGATCCTTCTGTCCTTACTCCCAACTGCTGCTGGGGTTACAGGCCTGTGCCACCATGTCTAGCTCATGCTCTGTTAGTGCATGCTAAGCAAGAATTCTGATCTCTCTACTGAGTTACACCATAGTCCCAGGCACAGAGATCTTGCTGGGATGCAGACTGCTGGACTAGGAGAACTAATCCCTCTCCAGCTGACAATTCCCTGCCCCCTGCCCCACCCGTCCACCACCATCTCCTTCCTTCCGTGTTCTCAGAGCACACAGACCACACAGGTCCCTCCAGTACCAGCAAGCCACACACGTTAGAGCACATGACAGTGATCCTAGTCAGAGCTCTCTACTGTCAAGGGCAGAGAGGCTGTGGCGGTCTGACATGCTCTAGGATGACATTCAGAGAAGCAGGAAGCCAGCACGGTGCTTAGAGGAGGCCGGCGGCAGACCGTGGCATACAGAGGAGGTATGCCTTCGGTCTAAATCAGAAAATTTAAATTTTTAATGATCACATTTTATATGCATGAGTGTTTTGCCTGTGTGTGTATGTAGGGGGCACCGTGTGTGTGCTTGGTGCCCATAAACAAGATCCTGGAACTGGGGTTGCAGACGGTGGTGAGCCTCCACATGCGTGATCAAACTCTGGTCCTCTGAAAGAGCAGCCAGTGCTCATAACCACTGAGCCACCTCTCCAACTTCTACTTAAGAGTCTTTTTTTTTTTTAAATGGTTCTGAGATCCCTTGTCTTGCAAGCTGCCCTCATAAACACTTTTATACACCCACCAAGAATGCAGATTCTGTTCTTTGCAGCAGTGTTCCTCGTAACTAAATGAACCGACTAGCCGATAGGAAGATTATTAAAATCAATCATGGCTCCTGCCCAATCCTGAATTCTGATGCAGACACCAGTGATCTGGGTACACTTCCTTGAGCACATCTCCAAGACAGAGTTAGATGTAAGAGCAAGACAAAGATCTGGAGAATGAACACCCAATTGTCAAAGTGCTGATACTTGTGGAATTGGGGCTGGGCACAGCGGAAAGTGACAGACAGGGCCCTGCTCACTTCATGAGCTTCAAGGAGTCATGAAGGTTTCCCTCCAACAACCACGAGCAAGTAGAAAGACACCTCTGGCTGATGGTGACGGCTGGTGGGCGGGCCTTCCTTAGCTTCTTCCCCTACCCGAACCAGAGAGGCCTCCTCCAAACCAGACTCCCCACCCCAACCCCCAACACTGACAGGGCCAATGTACCCAACACAGGGCTCTGTTTGCAAACTAGAAATGGGCTCACAGGGGACCAGCAGGGAGTGGGGAAGGCATTCCCAGGGGCTTCTGCCAGGCTAATCTCTTTGACTTTTCAAATGTCTCCATCTTGGACGCTAATTCCTTTAACCTTACAAACGACTGGGCCTCAGCCCTCTAATCCCTTTAAAGTTACAAATGGGCCCTGCAGAAGTGAGAACGGGTGAAGTCAGAGTTCCCGGTAATGAAGTGTGTGAACTTGGATTCCTCCCGACATGTGCTGCACAATGAGATGATTTTCTCCTTAATGGGATTAGGAAATTCTATTAGAGCTCCAGCTCTGCCTGCCTGAGGCCGGGGCTGAGCCCGACTGGAAGCCAGATACCCTACCCTCCAGGTGACGGGTCCTTCAGGACCCACATGACTCTGCCGCCCTTAGGGGTCTTGAAGTTCCTCCCCTTCACTCCCTATACAGGGCTTGGACTCTTGGCAACGCATCCCAGAAGCCTTTGCTCGCTCGAGTAAACAGTACATAGTGACAGAAACCAGTAACATGCTCAAGGGTGGAGATCTGGCCTAGGCCCTGGACCTGTTTCAGCTCCCTCAGTCCCACCACCACCTGCTGACGTACGTGTTAAATCTGATTTCCACTTTGCAGGAAATTGAGGCTCCAGATGATTAGCCCACAGCTATTGGCCATGTGGACCTGGCCCTCCCTCTTCACACCACCTTCACGAACGTGATCCCACTGCCCAGTGGTTTCCCCAGTCGCTATCCTGTCTGTATATGACTGTATCCTGTCTGTGTTCCTGAGCGGGCTGCTCAGGCACTGGGATGTGGAGTTGCGGGGACCAACTGGGCAGTCACGGTGTGCCACGAGAGACCTCCAATGGTCAGAAGCACCTTGCTGACAACAGCTCTAACAGTTGGTGCCTCTGTTCCAGACTCACTGACCTCACGGTGCCACAGACCAGACAAGCTCTTCCCCAAGCTGTCTGCCCTTTCGCTGTGTGTGGCACACTTCGGTATTGGAAGCGTGGTACTGTGACATTTTAACAGTGCTGACCATGTTCCTGTATGTCTTTGGTCCTGTCTACATTAGCCACTTCGGGTGTTTCTTGGCCATTACACAGATGAGACATGTAAAGTGTGGAGGAGCAGAAAGACTCCCAACAGCTGTCTAGCTGGTGAGCTTGCGATCTAGAATCCAAACCTAGGCTAATGTGGAGAGCTTGGGCACTAACCACTCTGCACGCCAGACCTCCCAGATGTAGAGAGCAACCTGGCTCCTCTTCTTGTGATTGCTGCTTAAATGCCTCCTAGCATGACATTTTAGGGGTTCCTCTCTACTCTTCGTGCTCCCCACTCCCAACACTTACTACCTCAGCTGGCACTGGGTTACAAGTTACTAAAGTACTGGACTATTTCTTACTCACTGAGTGAGTGTTGTGTGGAATCCTCTGAGGGCCTCTTTACCACCCAGTCCTGGCCCTAGGCTGGCCTGGATGGTTTTGGCTGATACAGGAAGCACTTGATACGGCACATGGCCTCCAGGATGCTGGTCTACTGTGGCACCTCAGCATGGACACTGCCACAGGTGTGAAATCTCTGGCTCCCTCACTCATGATTATACCGCATGTGTTTACATAGACATTTTTTCTTTCTGTCTTCTCCTTTGTCTCTTGACTTGTCTGCCTGCCCAGTTGGCATGGGAACGATAAGGGGAGAGATGTTCCGGAAGCGGGGCACACAGTAGGTGCTTGACCAACATTTAGGAGTAGTTTTGAGCCTGGTACCTATGGCCAGTTTGGGAGACAGATCTGGGCTGGTGCTCATAGGCCGGGGAGGGGAAATGGCTCACCGTGTCTGGGGGTCTGTCCAGCACCACAGGGCGGAGAAGGTGGCTCCCTGGAGAGGTGGCCTCCGCATCACCTGCCCCCAGCAAGGAAACCACCCCATTGCAGTCCACGGTGCTGTTTCTCTTGCCATTGAGGACGTGACCAGGAGCTGAGGTACCAAGGCTGGGCTGTCCTTGGGCGCTGGGGCGGCGCAGGGGCCAGGGCACCAGCAGCGACGTGCGGTGGCTCTCGCTCTCGCCTGCGGTACTGTTCTCGTCGTCTGCAAAATCTGCCTCGGAGCCTTGGTCCCGCCGCCGGAACGTGAAAATGCTCCCTCGGCTGGAGCGGGGCCTCATGGACGTCCGGCTGAGCCCATGGCTGAGGCTGAGCTGATTCTGAGGGCACAGGGAGGGTCCGTGACCCACAAGGCTCAGCTCACTTCTGCTGGCCACAGTGGGGCTGGGTGGGCGCTTAGGAGATGGGCTGTCCCCTGCATCTTCTGGGGTCTCCACTCACTTCATCCCTGTATCTCTGGGTTTAACCCTGAAGCTGCTCTGGGCCTGGGGGGTGGGGCTAGGCTGGGCAGCAAGAGCTAGAACCAGTACTTAGGCCCCCATCACCCCTCACCACAGGCCCCCTCTCCCAGTGGGGTTCCTGTACTTGAGGACTAGTTCCTGGCAGGCAGGAGGCAGCATTAACACACAAACACACCCTAGCGCTGCTCCCAGACTCTAAGAATGGCTACAGGAAACTGGAAGGGATGGGAGGGAGGGGTTCAAGCCTCTCTTTCTTGGAGACGAAGCTTAGGGCTGTGACCACACCGGGGTCCCACCATAATGGGCTTGGCAGAGGTCAGAACCATGTCGGGATTACCAGTGCTCTGGGACCATCGTCCGAGTCCGACTTAGGGAGCCTGTCCTCTCCACCATCCTCCGTCCCTGAAGACAGTCTTTTCCTTCTCTTGCTCCTTCTCTCATGGTTGGTTACTGGGGCCAAAGGAGACATCTCCAGGGAGCTACGGGACACGGTGTCCACGCCCCTGATGGTGAGAGCCTGGAAAGGGGTGGGGAAGGGTGTCTGGGTCACGGGAAAACCCTGGCTAGCCCCAGGCCTAGGCATGCTGCCCCATCAGGCTTCTCGCCTGACTCAAGAGTGCAGCCATCACGGAGGTGATCCCAGGCAGACCCACAGCGCTTTGAGAAAGACAAAGAACCTGGAAGGGAGAGCAAGTAGCCAAGTCGGGGTGCGAGAAGGGTGGGAGAGGGGTGCTGGTGAACAGAAGGAACAGCAGAATCAAGGTCAGGGGTCTTCTAGAAGGTTCACTTGGCCAGGAGGGCAGTGGGGGGACATGGAGGCAGAAAGGACACAGAGACGCCTCCAGACGGGTTTGGGTTTTTTTGTTTGTTTGTTTTGTTTTTTTTTCTGTGTGAGTGAACTTGTGTGTGTAGGCCAGAGGTGAGCCCAGGCGCCATTCCTCAGGGCCACCCCACCTTGGTTTTTAAGATGTACCTCACTGGGACCCAGGACTTACTGATTTAGTCTGGGCTGGGCTGGCCAATGAGACCCAGGGATCTATCTGCCCATTTCTACCTCCCCAGTGGAAGGGTTGCAAGTCACACAGTGATTTTAATGGGGCTTCTGGGGACTGAACTCAGATTCTCATGCCTGTGTGGCAAACACTTTAATAACTGAGCCATTTCCTCAGTCCCTTCGGTTTCCATTAGCTACCACGAGGGAAGGTGGATGCGGGGAGCTAAGGCAGAACAGCCAGTGCACACGTCTCCAGCCTGGGACTTTCCTCACTACCCCACGAGGAATTATCTGAGTAGGCCACACGCACAGACACAGATCTTGTGCCAGCCACAGGCTATGCCCACAGAGGGAAGCTATGCTTACTGAGACACTATCACCTGCACCCCATCCATTCTGCATTACCTTTGCCTAGGAAACATAGTGGCATAGAAACAGATTTTACCCACTGCACACCACACCAATAGGCCCACCTTGCTCAGCAGGCACTGCCCTGCCACTCAAGACGCACCACCTACCAGCCTTACCCAGCATGCACTGCACCTCCAGCCACCGCTCACCCACCTCATGTTCTTTCTTGAGCATCTCCATGGCCTCCTGGAAACGCTTCTCCTTCTCTTCCGTCTCGGCGATGGTGGCTTGGTTTTGCTCTTCATAAGCCATGGCCACCACAGCCAGGATCAAGTTCACCAGATAGAAGGAGCCCAGAAAGATGACAAGCATGAAGAAGATCATGTAGATCTTTCCTGCGGACCTCAGGGTCTGGAGGAGCAAGGAGTCAGAGGTCACCCTCACTGAGGTGATGGCATTTCTCAGTCACCAGTCTGGCTATGCCAAGGGCTGTGTCCTAAGCCTGGAGGCAGGACAAAGTCCCACCCGTGGAAGGTCGTGCTAACCCGCAGGAGAGTGTCCCACTTAGAAGGAGGCAGGTATCTCATCTAATGGACAGACTCTTGTATCTACAGAGAATGTTCTGTCGTACAGGGTGAAGGGATATCTCATCCACAGAACAGAGCATCCTCCCTAAGGGACTGGAACTCAGTCACCAGCTCTTTCCCCTGCCCCTCCCCATAATCCTCACCAGTGGAAAGCTACAGGGGACATTTCTGGCTAGCTGTGTGTGCAGCCTGCCCTGACACCCATGCCTAGCACCCCTCTGTTGGCCCCGGAACCCATGCACCTGCTGGTATAGGCGTTCCCAGCAGTCCTGTGTCATCAGGCGGAAGAGCGCGAGGAAGGCCCAGGCGAAGGAGTCGAAGCTGGTGTAGCCGTGGTCTGGGTTCTCACCTGCCTTCAGGCACCGGTAGCCCTCAGGACATGTCCTATAGCCAGACACACACATACACACTCTGTCCCACTCTGTGAAGGATCCTGGTCCGTTTCCCTGGGCAGCCCAGCCTATGCTCCGTGGCTCTCAGGCCGCATCACTAACACAGTGCCAGGCTTTTGGGTGCTGCAGCCATGATCTTGTCCTTGTCTATTTTCATGACTGGCCAGGTCACCACCTTCCTCTCTTCTAGACCTACTTGGGTTTTCTACGGCCCATGTCCAGTCCCCCTCTGTCCACACGACACACTTGCTGGTGGCTGCTGCGGTTTTGCTATTGCCTCCTTCCCTGGAAGCCCATGTTCCTTCCCTGGCTTGTCCACCCCGGGCAGCTGAGTACATTGGAGCTCCAGAGGGAGAGGAGGACCGGCAAGGCCTGGCTAAGTGTGGGCAGAGGCAGGTGAAGGTTGCATCTGAAAAAGTGTCTATTTAGCACACATGCACACACACACACACACACACACACACACACACACACACACCCCTTGTTCAGGCTCCTTCCTTGACAGGGTGTGTATATGCATATGTGGGGGCAGGGGGAGGAGAGAGAAATCTGGTTGGAGAAGCTATTCCTAAGGGTGCCTCAAACCCAAGGCACTGCAGACATCTCCCCCATGGTGGAAGGAACCAGCAAAGTGTATGCCTGGAATCTCACACCAGAACCAACTGTCACATGGTGAGCCGGGGATCCCTCATCCTGTCCCAGACTACTGTGCACAGAACCCTGGAAACTGCACCTAGTGACAGAGCATGCGAGACTGAAGGCTCATGTTCTGCTTGGCCACGAACAAAGTCCTTCTAAGATAGAGGCCGCACCCATCCCCAAGGGCAGAACAGTAGAGATGGGGTCAAGGTCTAGTTAGGACCCTGTGGGATACCTGGGTGACTTCCTTACCCCGACCCATCTTTTGGCCTCTCCTGCCCCTCCAGACCTGACCCTGGTCTGAGTTTACCAGTTCTCTCTTGTGTGACAGGGGCCAGGGGCATATGGAAACTTTCAGGGTTCTGGCCTGGAAAGTCTTAGGACTGGGCAAAGTCTTAGACACAGCAGCGGGGAGGTACCAAAAGCCACCGGGAGGACTGCCCCACCTACCCGGCGTCAGAGCTGTTCCCACACAGTAACACATCCGTGGTACCATTCTTGAGCAGGTAATTGGCTGCAAGAAAAAGCCTGGGTGTGAGTGACTTGGGTGCCCAGTTCTGGGTGCCGCCTCACACTGGGTTCTGCAAAAGACATCGTGACGATTCACTTCCCTTGGCCACTGTCCTGATTCTCACCTATGCCTGGCCAGGACACCTTGGTGGCCCTGGTTACTTCTCTAACTCATCCGTCCTTTTCACTGCCAGTGTCTCCCACGCTCTTGAAGATGCAGGAAGCCCTGGGCAGGGCTCAGCTGTCCCTCTGTCCCTATAGGCAGCTTCTGCACCCAGCTCCAAACCACTCAGGGGGCCAGCCAGGGCCAAGAGAGCCCTGAGCCAGGAGGCAAGGGTCTGGGCAGAGCTCCAGCTTGGCTGCTGTGTCACAGTGTGGCCCACTGCCATGACATAAACTGGTGGAAGAGATGCCTGCTGATCACTATGGCAACACTGTGGTCTGTTCTGGTGGAGCTGGGTCCAGACCAGGTGAGGCACAGCCCACCTGCTTTGCTGTCTCTCCATCAGTCACCATGACCCACCTTTATCTTGGGAAGCATTTCTCTAAGTCCTGATGGGTTTAGTGTCTGGGAACCGGTTGGGCTATAGCTTCCCAAATGCGAGCTACACTTGATTCAGAGGCAGACCAGGGCCTGTAGTCTGTTTTCTGGAACCTTTGAGGTAACTCTGGTAAATGCTGAAGTTTGGAGCCATTCATTTCTATAAGGCCACAACAGACCCATACCCACATCCACCTACGATCTATCTATCTACCTATCTATCTATCTATCTATCTATCTATCTATCTATCTACCTATCTACCTACCTATCTATCTATCCATCCATCCATCTTCCTATCCATCCATCTATCCATCTTCCCATCCATCCATCCATCCATCCATCCATCCATCCATCCATCCATCCATCCATCCATCCATCTATCCATCCATCCTCCTATCTATCTATCTATCTATCCATCCATCTTTCTATCTATCTATCTATCTATCTATCTATCTATCTATCTATCTACCTACCTACTTACCTATCTATTGGTCTGTCTATCTATCCATCTATCTATTACACACTGCTTTATGATGTGGGTTTTAGGAGTTGAATTCAGATCTTCATGCTTATAGCAAACACTTTGCTGACTGAATCATCTTCCTACCCCCCACCCCCGCATCCCATGCTTTGAATGCCACCTCTCCAGCTAGCCTGGGGTACACCCCTAGCCTTCCTTGAGTCCCAGCCATGGTTGGATGGTCCTAGAGACCTGCATGCTACCTACTCGTGAAGCCTGAGTGGGAGACACCCAGCTTGGATGGTCTCCCAGCACTCTCTCCAGAGGCACAGTGAGCCCATACCTGGGTCATTGAGGTAGTCGTCCAGAGAGATCCACACTAGGCCGTCGGCCTCCACAGAACCATTGGTGCCGTTGAGCTCAGTAAAGTTACGCACACACTTGTGCCTCAGGTTGCCCATGAAGAGCTGCAGGCCAATGAGGGCAAAGACGCTGAGGCAGAAGACGGTGAGGACCATCACATCCGCCAGCTTCTTCACAGACTGGATTAGGGCTCCCACGATTGTCTTCAGGCCTGGGAAAGCGAGACGGAGCATGTGTGACCCACAGATAGTCTGCTCTATGATCTTGTGGATGGAGACTGGGCCTGGAGAAGGGCACTGGGCCTCCCCAAGTCCTGCACTGAACGGGCTGTGACTGGGGATGGTAAACATAATGCACAGATATAGTGAAGGAGGCTTCCTGGGCCTTTAAGGCCAGCGGAGTTTCTCCTGACTGCCAAGGGCAAAGAGCCAGGCCAGCTTTGTGTTTTCAGAGGAGATCAGAACTCTATTCTCCACTGGCCCAGCATAGGAATACATGGACAGAGTGGATGGAAAATGTCTTAAGGTCTCACGGTAGCTGCTATGTTCCAAAGCGTACCAGTCAGGCCTTTTTAACATAGGGCATGGCAGAGGAAGTTGAGGTCCAGACATGCTCTAAGTCAATGCAAGGGGCCTTAGTTTCGATCTGGAAATGGGAAAGACACAGCTGCTCCTGGTGGGAGGGTCTTCCTGCTGCTCTACTGCTGGGCCAGCTGTCTTGGAGACACTGTGGGTTTCAATCATTTGAACGAAACTAAGGAAGCCAGGGTCTGGGCTGTGGCTGTGGCTGTGGCTGTTTAGTGTAAAGGCAGATATGCAGCTCTGGGGGAAGGGTTGGCAGGGTTGGGTGATGTCCTAAGAGTGTAGAAGCATCTTTGCAGAAGGTTTCGGGCAGGGACTGGGTTGAGCTACACCCCTCTCCCTCATGTGCTGATCCTTGGAGCCCTTCCCACTCCCCTCCCATTTTCCCAAAGCAGAGTGGCCGTGATCCGTTAGTTGCACGGGTCAACTGCTCGCAGAAGCCAGCACCATACAGCGGCGTAACAGAGAAGCATGTGTGTACACTTCCCATCTGACCTCAGCTACCGGCCTAGGGTGAAGGTGAGCAGAGCATCAGAGGCGAGGGGCCCCAGCCCCATGCCCCAAGCGGCCAGATCTCAGGTTAAGCTCCCTCCATCCATCGTCCAGCCCGTTAATGTGTTAGGAGCACCTGTGACTATTGTGTCCTCGGCCCAGAGACAGAGAAGCAGTGACGGACGGACAAGAGGGAAGCGCATGGCCCCTCACGATGATACCATCACTGTTGCCTGCCAAGGGCTCTGGCACGTGGGACTCCATGGAAATCATCCTGGCACATGCTGGCAACTGCCCAGTGGGCGGGAGTCGGGTAGGGAGCCGTGTGTCTGTCGCAATTTATTGAGAGACCCCTGTGTGGTGCCGGGTCTCCAGCTCGGAGACTCATGTATCTCAGGAATACATGACAGGGGTGTGGCTGGAGACTGGATGTTCACATTGGACTGTACCCCAAAATCCAGGCTTAAGGGTCTTTGGCACAAAATACTCTATTATTCAGGGCTGGCAAAGCAATCCTGCTCAGGTCTGTTGAGACAGGAGCAAAGGTCTCCCTCCTTTAAAATCTTCCTTCATAACAAACAGAGGAGTGCACTTATGTTACGAATGGGTTCAGATAAGCTGCAGGTGTTTGGAGTCTGTCCCCTCTGACTTTGCTCTGGGGAGTCCTGCAGACAGCACTCCATCAGCTGTAAACACCACTTTCTACATCGACTCTGGGGGCTGCTCTCTGTGGCCTCTCTTAGCTGCTGGTGACCTCAAAAGGCTTGCTAAGGCCCCTCTTTACCTTGTGACTTCCGAATACTAGGGAATCAGACTCAGGGGTCTTGGACACCCTAAGTAAACCTTTTATACAGGTCTACAGCCAAGTTCTTTTATGTATTTAAAACACTTGAGACAAGGTTCTCGCCTGGCCTCGGAGCATTCGGCAGCTCAGGCGGGCTCTGTCTCCTCGGTCGGCCTCCCAGACAGTGGAAACGCCTACCCTCAGCGGGTGACACCTGCTTCATGGGGGTTTGCTGAGGGGTCATCCTGTCACAGCAGGAACCTGGGACACTATGGGGCACACTGGGAAGACATGGCCTCGCTGTGGACATACTAAGCAGGTTCCAAGGTCGGGAGGGACATTTTGAGATTTAGTCTAAACACAAAATGGTCAGGAGGAGTCATGTTTATAAAATTAGCCCGTGGCCAGGAGTCTCTGGCTCCTGATGCCTTAAGCGTGGCAACTGGCCTGGAAGTCTCCAGCATTTTCCTCCAGAAGTACAGGCTATCAGTGGTCCAGAGGGGGTTCTTCAGCTCTGAGGCAATCTGGTGTCTTTCTCTGTTGCTCTACACCTTATATCCTGGGACAGGGTCTCACTCGTAGCCTGACGGTCACCATTTCCTGCTAGACTGGCTATCTAGTGATTGCCCGAAGATCCCCCTATCTCTGCCTCCCCAGCCTGGGATCACAGGCACATGCCAGCAGGACCAGCTCTTTAAATGTGGCTCCTGGGAATTTAAGATCAGGCCCTCAAGGTCGTGCTGTAAGCATGCTAGCCACTGAGCCACACTGCCCCCCAGCTCTAGCCTCCTTAAGTGACTTGCCCTTTCTGAGGACTGTGCTCACAGGGGGCTCCTCCAGAACAAGTCCATAAAATGGGGGGAGTCTGAGCTCATGCTAAGCTGGGGAGGGTGAGATGAACAGTGGGGGTGAGAGGCTCGAGGGGCCAGGGTGAGCGGTGTCCCCTTTAGCACCAAACTGCACACAGATGGGCTTCTGGGTACTTTCCCGTGTGGACCAGTGAAACAGTTACTGCTGAGGCTAAGGTTTCCCGGGTACAGTTGCCACCATCTGTCAGGGAGGATTTCTTCCCAAGGCTACCATGCATGGTTTGCTAAACCTCTACTGCGCCATGCAGCGAGGGCTGGCAGACGCCAAGGCCCGATGATGCCTGTCAACAGACTACGCTTTGTGTCTTTGGATGAGGGCTGAGGCTTGCACGAGTCACAGGGACACGAGGCTGGGCTCTGGTACTGTCAGGAGAGACTGCTAGGGGTGTGCCGGGGTTCCCTCAAATGCCACCTTTTTGGTTTCCTGATTAGAACTTGTCTCTTCCTGTAATTGGAGCCCCAGCCTCTCACTAAGAAAGCAGCTGAGTTCAGGCTGGAGAAAGAACTTGTGGGGGAAGCCCTGGGGACCAGCTCTGCCTCGCTGCGGGTTAGTCTGAACTCCCGGTGACAGAGTGGGCTTGGCTGGGGTGGACAGCCCAGAGCCCATTCTGAGGTTCCAGGGAGAAAGATTCTTCTACTGCCTCCCAGCTCTGGCAAAGGTATTCTGGTGACAGGCACATCTAAAGGGCCTTCTGGGAGGCAGCTTTGGCTCCCAGGCGGCTGGAAAGGCCCAGGCGTGCCCCTCCAGCCTGGGCGTTTACTCTGATTTTTTCACCTGAAATGACCGATATAGTTTTCAGGGCCCGGAGGACTCGGAAGGTGCGTAAGGCTGAGACATTGCCCAGGTCCACAAATTCAGTTGTGTATCTGTAACAAGGGAGATTCACACACGACACAGTGACAGCACACCGACAGGAGACACACGGTCAGAGGAGGAGAGGGCGGGAAACAGAGAGAGAGTCACTTGCGGCTGAGGTGGGAAGGCAAACCTGGCCTTACCTGGAATAACTGAAATCGTTTTCAGAGCTCTCAGGACTCTGAAAGTTCGAAGAGCCGACAAATTGCCTAGCTTTATATTTTCTGATACATACCTGTGGGACCAAACCACAGTTACCGCAAGTTACAAAGCGGAGGTGCCCGCCCCACCCCTCTCCCCTTTCCCCGACAGTGTGCCTGCCCTTCTCCCTTCTCCTGGTCCCATTGTAGGGTGGGGTGGCAGACTTGGGCCCTCCCTTGGCCTTCCTCCTGACCCATCATCCTCTCAACACATGACCTCGGCCTAGCGGTCTTAAGGATGCACACAGCAAGCTCCCAGATGGCTTTCTCCATGAAGATCCCATGATCAACGGGTGCTAGGAGGCAGCCACTCTGGGGACTGAGCATAAAACTCTAAGACTAGGTCTGAGGCTGGGGACACATTAGGGTGGGGAGGGAAATCACTCCAGGATGCAATGCTGGAAGAATGTGGCCTTCTGGTCTTCCTGGGGTTTCTCTGCATCTTCCACCATCTGTCACCGCTGTGTACTTGACTGACTCTGAAGCCTTGGCTGAGGCCTCTGAATCTCTGGGAACTGCCCACTTGCTCTTTCTTATCACAGATCTCTCTATGTGATCGTGGGCTATGATCTCACAAGAGACAGCATGAAAATTCCTGGGGAAAATCGTCCCTGAGATGGAGGAGGTATTAGAAGAGAGCAGGGAGCTTGTTCTGCCGTCTCTGTCCTGCATTGGTCCGAGGGAGGCTTGGCAGGGCCAAGTGGCTATGAGACTCCCATCTTGAATTTGGACAGCAGTCCATCTCTGATGTCCATGGGCACAGAAGGCAGATGTCTGGAGAGGGGTCAGGGATCTGTCCAAGTAGAACGTGAGGTCATGCACGCACTGGGAGGCCACATGACCACAAGGCATTGGAGAGACGAATGCACAGTACGTGACCAAGGCCATCGGGACAGTGGCAGATGCCCTGTGATATTTAACCAGAGGCCTCCCATGCAGGACATCTGACATTTAGCTGAAGGGATCTGATGTTTAACAAAGGATGTCGACGAACTCTGGGTGTCTGATGTTTAACCAAGTGTGTCTGGCCCAGGTATCTGGGTGGTGTCAGGTCAGGTCACCGGTCCTGCATAGCTTGGTCCACCCAACAGTCCAGACGCGCAGAGAACATCATGGTTCTCTCTGCTCACACTGCTCAGGATTTCTGAATTCCTCCATGGGTTGTTGGTGCCCACAGGTAAGGTTGTCAAGGGATGACATATCCTGGGACCAGCGGGCCAGCCTGGCCTGGCTGTGTTCACTCTTGGGGGTCCATCCACTGTAACAGGGCCCGTGGATGTGTCTGCTCCCTTCTTAGGCACACATTATTCCCAATGTCTTCCTTCTTTGGCCAACCTTTCCATGGCTTCCCTTCCACCCTTGAGACTTATCTCGGTTTGCAAATTCTGTGCAGCGATCGGATCCGTCATCCACCGAGGAGCAGACATCGCCTCCTTTGTTCTAGCTCTCAGGTGATGGCTAATTTGATGCAGGCTCTTCCAGCGTTAGAGTCCCTCTCTTCCCGTGGATGGCTCAGATACCCCAGACCTCTGTGCCTATGCCCTGTTCCCAGTCTCTGTCTAGATTGCCACAGGACTATGCCGTTGAGCCTGAAATACTGCTGATGTTGCTGTTCCAGGGAAGACACGGCTCAGATGTCCAAGGACCTGATCCCCATCGCTGGTCTCCTGGTGGGGCCAGAGATGCCAGCTCCCCTCCCTCCCCCCCAGTGCTCCCAATATGGCTCCAGAAGCACAAGGTACAGGAAAGAGAGGGAACTGACCATCTTGCTTCCCACATCCCCGAGAGCCTGGTTCGTCTGCTCGTGTTTCGGGAAGACCTGCATGACCTGCCTACCCTGCCTGTGAGGCTCCGAGGAGCTGGTGCTGCCTCTTCAGCGGTGAGTGCCGAGTGCAAAGGAGCCAGGACCCCAGGAGATAAGGACAGGCTGGTGACAGCATAGGGGACACACAGCTATGCCCCTGCTAGGCTTGCCACCACCACGTGACTGGAAATAGGTGCTGGTGGGAACTGGCTGGACATTCAGTGGGGGTTGGAGAAAGTCTCAAAGGAGGGGCCAGAGCTGTGTGACAGGAAGATGTTCCCGGACCAGGGTGAGACAAGACAATGTGGCTACCTAGGCAGAACTTGGCTACCTCCTACCAGGGAGGGAACACCAGGCCTCCACGAAGGCCTCTCTTGTGGGGGTGAGTGGGGAGCGATTATGGCAGAGCAAAGGAGACTTTCACGGCAGAGCTGTCTTCAGAGGTGACACGGATAGACTGGGTAAGGGGTGGGCAAAACTCCCCCCACGCGCCAATCAGCCTCTCAGCTGGCCGAGGAGCTGGCTGGTGGCAGGCAGCTGGGTAAGATCATGAACCCGCCATGAAAGAGCAGAGGGTGGTGGGCGAGAGGCCTGCACTGTCACCCCAGCCCCAGCACGCAGCTGCAGAACCCCAAGGAATGGCACCTGCTGGCCTTCTCCCTGCCCCACCCTTATCCCCCCCCAGACAGTGGAACCCCTGCTGTTAGCTCCTTTGGTGGCTGGCCCCCTCCTCTGTGCCCTCCCTCCTTTCCCTCCAGGTTTGGTTTCCATAACAACCCCAGAAGGTGGGAGGCTGTGTTAACTGGCAGGTAATGCCCAGTTTGGGGTGTGGGGAATCTCTGGATATCAGGCTGTGATCTGAGCCTGGCAAGGTTCCCAGCACCCCTTGCAGCAGCTTCTAAACTGAGTGGGGTGTGAGAAGGAAATCTGTCCTGAGGTGCGACTGGGGAGGAGCCGGGACCTGGCTTTCAGTCCCGGCACAGCTGCTGGCACTGTCTTTACAGGCAGGTCGGTTCTCTCTGAGTCTCAGTTTCCCCAAAGGTAAAGGTTGGGTGGTGAGTTTTTACTTCATTTGACTTTGCCCCGCCCCCACCCCAAGTCTCCCTGGATCATCCTGGGGACCCATTTCACCGTAACAGAATATTTTGCAGAGGTGGGGAGCTAGGTGGTTTTCACCAGGCAGAGTGGACATCCGTCAACGCTGTGAGCAGGTCTGACTTGTGGCAGGAAGCTGGTATTCCAGCAGTCCATTCTGTCCTGGCAGAGGTGGACAGGCCATTTCTGTAGATGTCAGAGATGCAGTGACTATCCAAGAATGGAGTCTGGCCTCTCTGTCGTGCCTGTTCTCTGCACAGGTGTGGCTGGGCTCATTAGGAAGAGGCACATCTTGTTTTCTTTGTGGTTCAGAGTAGGAATGGTTGGCCCCTGGAGGAAGGGGCCAGGACCCCGTAGGACCTGCTGGGGCCAGGAGGCCACAGAGGGCGCTCTCTCTATGCCCTAGGCTGAGCTGGTCCTGATGATGGCTTTCTCCTGAGAACAGGAGCATCTCCATGGCAACTTTCTGTAGGTCCAGGATTTAGAAGTCAGGTGAGGCCCAGACAGATGCTGGCCGCTCTCTTGCCTGAAGCTCTTCACGGTCGGTAGATCACTGCTTACCCCTGCAGCCTACAGAGACCCCAGAGCTTAGCCTGCCACCACACTCAAATGCCCCCAGCCAGTGCGGCCTCCAGTCTCTGACAAGTTCTCCCTCTCAAGGCACAGGCTGGCTCCCCACTCCATTCTCCCTGATGATCCCGCTTCTTATTTCACGGAGAAAATAGAGGCAATCAGAAGAGAAGTTCCCCTTCGCTCTTCATCAGCTCTGCCAGCCTGCCTCCACCTCCAGTCAGAATTCTGCCTTCCCTGAGCCGAAGGTCAGTTCTTCACCTCAGCACCCCGGAGCCCCTCAGTCGGGACGTTCAAGGGCTTTGTTCCTGCAGTTCCCCGGCCCCACCTTCCTTCATCAGAGGTCCCCTCTCCTCAGGATCATTTCCATTAGTCTCTCTTCTTCGAAAGGCCTTCCTTGACCTTCATTTCCCTCCAGCCACCGAGCCATTTTCTGTCTTGTTTCACAGGGACTCCGAGAATTAGATATCTGAATTTCACGGCTCCTCCCTCGGCCCAGACCCTCTCTACCAGGATGGAGACCCTCCCACTCCACTGAGACCCCTTGGCAGGGGCACCAGTGACCATCCAAAGTCTAACAGGCCATCAGCTGTCATCGCTCTTGGCTTCCTCCTGGAATGTTCTATATTGAACAGTCTTACTGGTTCCTGGGTACCACTCTCCTGGGTGTCCTCCCCGCTTGCTGGCCGGTTCCCTCTGATCTTTGTGTGCCAGTCTCCTCCTTTCTTATCCTATGTATATGGGTATTTTGCTTATAAGTGTGTCTGTACACTACTTGTGTGCCTGGAGCCAACAAAGGCCAGAAGATGTCAAATTCAATAGAACTAGAGTTATATAGACAATTATGAGCCACTATCCGAGTGTTGGTAACCAAACCCAGGTCTTCTGGAAGAACAGCCAGTACTCTTAACCTCTAATCCATCTCTCCAATCCTCTGCTCCTTAAAAGAGAGTACTTATTTCATATACATGTGTGTGCCTGGATGTGTGAATGCGTGTCCTGTGTGCAGTACCTGTGGACACCAGGAGAGGGCATCGGGTCTCCTGGAACTAGAGCTGCAGTTGGTTGTAAGGCACTCAAAATGGGGGCTGAGAATTGAACCCAGGTTTTCTGAAGAGCAGAAAGTGCTCTTAACAACTGAGCACCGGCGTCTCCTATTTCTTGACCTCAGGATGTTGGTGTGTCCCACAGACGAGTTCTACCCTGCTCATTTCTGGCTTTTCGTATCTGGCTTTCAATGTCTTCACGTTGGGGCCTAGAGATGGGGTCACTTGCCCACACTCCGGAATGGAAGATCCTGGTGTCTCTCACCCTTTCACACTTAGGATGCCCTCGGCTGTGCTTCTGACTCCCTTCCTCCTCTGAGCCTCTCTCCACAGTGGTACTGCCATCCACCCCTCTGTTATAAGCAAAACCCAGTAGTCACCTTCAAAACACCCAGCACTGACCAGGGCTCCTCTATTCTGCTCAGACACTTCACTGCTCTGTCTGTCTGTCTGTCTATCTCTGTCTCTGTCTCTCTGTCTCTGTCTCTCTCTCTCTCCCTCCTGCTTGTGACAGTAGGCCATTAGCTCCTGTCTATCTGTCTCTCCGCATCTTATCTCCAGTTCATGGCCCACACAGTGGCTCCGACATCTCGCAGCTCTGCCAGTTCCTGTCCCCTAGCAGGTTCTTGTCCCGCCTGGCTCTGACATGACTTTGTGGGCAGACAGTATGGTCTGCCCCCAGCCATCACTCTTCGATGTCCTGCCCTATCATTACTTCCTTTTCTCACTCAACTCCACCCTTTGGGTAGGTAGTGCATTGTCTCTGAGCCTGCTTCTTCATCTGGAAAATGGGAGGCCCGGAGTCAGTTTGCAAATACCCAGAAACAGCTTTGGATAAACTGTCCATTCACCAAGCTCTCCATCCAGCCTGAAGGTGTCCTAAGAGCATCCCGAGAGCCCAGCTCCGCTCTCAGTTCCCCCGCCTCTACCTCCTCGACAGCACAGCTCAGATACATCCAAGAATTCAAGAAAGTAGGAACTCAACTGAGTCTCTATCCCACCGGGGAGGCCAGGACTTGCATGGGCATGGACTACAACTCCCAGCATGCTCTTTGCTGAGGTGCAGAACTCAGTCCAGCACATACTGGGTCCTTGCTCGAAGAAAGGGTATGCTAGGTCAGTTCTTGACCAGCCCTGCCCTAGTCAGCTGTCTCAACAGAGACAGGTACCTGGTTCCTGACATCTGGCACTGGGAGCACCTCAACCCCTAATGCTCTGCAAGTGTCCCCTAGGAAAGGAATTAAAGCCATAGCTGGGACTACAGCGGGCCTTGGGGCATGATCACCTTGTGGTGGGCTCTGAGTATCCTGCTTCACTAGCTTTCTTCCGGGTAATATGTGACTAAGGGATACATCTAACCTGTAGCCCAGAGGCTGCATGTGGATGCACATGGCCCAGGCTCAACAGAAAATTGTGAACTTGCTGAAAATATCAAGACTGTGTGGACTGGGGTATGTACTTTATAGATGACTGTGTCATCTTGCAATGTTCAAAGACCGTGCATGGCTGGCTGCCCCTAGCATACCTCCTCGGCAGGGGCGAGGAGCCTTTGAGCTGGGTCAGTGGCCTTTAAGAAATGCTAGGCAGGGGCTCTCCTGGCACAGGTCCTCGGGGAAGCTGGCTGCTTCCCCAGGCTCCTCTACGGAAGCCTCACTATTAATTACCTTGGATGCCAGGTCATCTGTCTCAGTGGGATCTGGGCCTGGATCTCTTGGTGGACTACACACAGGCTGCTAGAGCAGAATCAACCTGCCTCACCCCACTCCATCTTCTGAGGTCAGGTCTTGTTAAACCAGGCTCACCTCACACATGCTCACTGTGCAGCCTAGGTTGGCCTTGAACTCATGGCAAACTTTCAGCCTTAGCCTCCCAAAGTCCCAGAACAGACTCTTCGCTTGACCTAAGCCCAAACACCAAGTCATGGAATACTGATATTAATGATGTCCCTTTAACATAGGGCTGTCGTGGTCCCCAGATGAGGCAGGTTGCTCAAACATTTCGTGTCCCTGATGGACAGCCTCGCTTTACTAGAATGGGCTGTAAGTCTATCCTGTCCCACCATGCTATACACAGAGCAAGGCAGGCACTCCTCTGTGGCATATATACTGTGGCTTGTGTGAACCACAGCAGGGAAACCCCAAGAGCCTGGGACATGGGGAACAAAAGCCCTGCCCCCACCCTGCCTAACTAGTGTGCCACGCCCTGGCGGGAGGAGCCGGGTACTTACGCCATGACAATCACACTGAAGTCTAGCCAGTTCCACGGGTCCCGGAGGAAGGTGAATGCGTGCAGGCAGAAGCCTCGAGCTAGGATCTTGACCAGAGACTCAAAGGTGTAGATGGCAGTGAAGGTG
Organism: Apodemus sylvaticus; assembly: GCF_947179515.1. NCBI lineage: Eukaryota > Metazoa > Chordata > Mammalia > Rodentia > Muridae > Apodemus > Apodemus sylvaticus. The sequence goes on along the minus strand of NC_067478.1, from coordinate 4,573,046 downwards.
TACCTGAGGAGGAGAGGCCATCAGGGGCTGTCGGGTGGGGGGGGTGCGGGGAGTGGAGTCTACAGACTGGGCTCATCTGCTTTCCCACCTGGTGTGAGCCCTGGGCAGCTCCTCCCACCAGAGCCGTCACAATGGCCTGTGGCCAGTGGTAAAGCTCTAATAGGAGCTGCAGGTCTGTGCCAAACATCTAGCTAACAACTCCACCTGCCCCATTGCTTTACGCAGAGACTGTCACGTGTCTGGGGCACTCTCCACCTTTGCCCTTGCTGGAAGAACCTATGTACCCCTCGCTCTAGCCCTGGGGGGGGGGGGCATGCCCACATGCATATAGTGACATAGACACACTGGGACACCATGGATAAGGAGACTCACTATTTGTCATGTTTGTGGGTTTTTAGCCACTAGCAATGGGGAACAGGGACACCCTTGAGGACTTGGGGCCAGGGTTCTAACTGCCTACCCTGGGCTGGAGGGAATGCAGATCTTCAGCGTGTAAGGCTGGTGGGCCATTTCTGGCTACAGCAGTCTGAGGAATCCTACATGCCTCTGTTCCCTGGGTTGGCCCATGGGAAGGGCAGTGACCCAGGCTTCAGAGCAGCCGGGCACAGCCACAGCAACACCAGCCCTGGGCCTCTGCGAGCCACTCTTATAAGAGGCAGCTGAACCTTCCAGAGGTTTCCATAAACCGGGAGCTGAGTGTGGTAAGGGCCGGCCAAGTCTGCTTAGACCCTGGAGGAATTAGATATTTCTTCAGGAAGGGAAGACTCAGAGGCAGGGTTCTAAAAGCGCAGAGTTGTGGGAGGCAGGACTCGGGTGGGGGCCAGGGTAACGGTGTAGTACCGGGGCACGGAAGTGACCGCCATTGCCTTTGCAGCTGTGTCCCCCAGCTGTGTGTGAGGTCAGATGGACTCCAATACTCAGCCTTCCCTTCTGGGACAGGGCTATGCTGACCCCGCTGACCCCGCTGATCCTGGGTTAGCAGAGAGAATGCTTACTGATCTTGTGACAGTGCCTGGCATGCCCCTCCTTAGGGGCTGGCAAGATTCCCCACATCGCCAGTTTGCAGAGCTTCCACCTCTAAGGCCACAAACTTAGACCAAACAAGGTAAGAGAACGGTAGGCGGGTAGAGGCCACGCCCCTGGGCAGGACTCCAGGCATGGGCGGAGCCTCCGTCTCGGGCAACTCCAGAGCCAGAGGCATGGCATGGGACAGAAAGGGCGCCATGGGGCAGGAGGACAGGCTCCCAGAGATACTTACTCAACATATTTGGTCCAAGGCGGAGGGTCGTGTTGGGCCATGAACACACAGTTGGTCAGGATGGTGCACATGATGAGCATGCTGAAGAGCGTGACGCTGGAGTTAAGGAAGCCATGGGAGGGGCTTACCCACAAATCCCTCAGAAAGCTATGGGAGGAGCCACAAGAAACCGTGAGAAAACTCTACCCATAGAGCCACGGAAGGGGCTGCAGGAAGCCACAGAGGTCCCATCCACAAATCCACAGAGGCCAAAGAAAACTGCGCGCGACGGGGCCACACAAACCCACGGGAGGAGGTCAGCTAAGCCACCGTAGCTGCCGAGGGGCTGGGCCTGATGTCACTGCCAGGCAAACGTTGCCAGATCAGTGAAGACACCCCTGGTGCAGCTGCGAGTCCTTAGCGCCAAGGCCTCCTTACCGAACCCTGATCTTAGGGTTGACTCCTGCCCGCAGTCACATGGGAGGGAGTCAAGCTCTCCAAACTGCTCCAGTTTGGAGATGGACAGGAAGATAGGCAGGGTCTCAAGTTCCCACCCCCCCTGCCCCCTCCCCCCCATAGCTTCAAAGCACACCTAGAGGTGAGCTGCCATATTGGAGGAAGCATTTCCGGTGTGCTTCCGGTCTCTACACCTGCCTCTCACCCTAGTCCCACACCTTGCGCTCCTTGCTTTTCAAAAATCAAGTCATCAGGAAGCTCCCAGCCCCCAAAGACTGCCTCAGCTCATTGGCTGTTGTAGCACCACACCCTCAGAGCCCCCCCGCCCCCCCCCCCCCCCCCCCGTTTAGCCTGTGGCTCCTTACTGAAGGTCAACCCTGTCGGCCAGAAGGGATTCTGCAGACATTACCTTTGTGTCCAGGGTATCTTTGTGGGATCCCAGGTATTAGCTAAACCACCCGCCCACCCCCCACCCCTGCCAGCTCTGGCTGTGTCTTAGCTGTTGCTTCAGGCTGGACAAAGTTCTGACTGGCTTCCTTCACTCTTTCCTTGGAGGTGGGCTTAGACCCCGGGCCTCCTAGGGGCCCGGTGCCCCAGGGATTGGCTGCATTCACAGATCCCAGAGAGAGGCTGCACTGACCACTCCCAGTGGCTGCCTCCAGGCTGTGGGGCAGCACAGCACAGCCTCAGCCCTGAGCTCATGGCTGCCAAAGGTGACTCCCAAGGACAGTCCCAGCTCTCAGGGCTTCCTTTTCCCTCCATATACAGTTCCATCCCAGGCTGGCCCTTAATGGTGCCTGCTCTGGGATATGTTTAAGGAGACTCTAACCAGGTGAATATCTGTCTTACCTCCAGGCTCCTGAATAACCCAGTTAATTAGAAAAGCAGCCTCATTTATAATTAATTCCCTAGTTTCTGAGAGAGAGAGAGAGAGAGAGAGAGAGAGAGAGAGAGAGAGAGAGAGAGAGAGAGGTGATCAGGCTGTTTCATCAACTTAGGGCTGGCCTACAGGACTGCCCAGCCAGAGAGGGCACCACTCCAGGCCCTGGAGTCCTTACTTCAGTGTGCCATGCAGCAGGGTCCTGGTTAGCTTTGATTGCCAACGTAACACAGCCAAGTCATGAAAGGAAAGTCTCAACTGAGGGACTACCAAGACCAGACTGGCCTATGGGCATGCCAGTGGAGGACTGTCTTGATGGATCAGTGACGTAGGAGGTCCCAGCCCACTGTGGGCAGCACCATCCCCTAGGCAGGCGCTGGTCCTGGGTTACATAAGAAAGCTAGCTAAGCAACAGCCTGTGCACAAACCAGCTAGCGGCCCTTCAGTTCCTGCCTCGACTTCCCTCAGTGATGGACCGTAATGTATAAGCTCAAATAAACCCCTTTCTCCCCTAAGCTGTGTTTGGTCAGTGTTTTATCACAGCAACAGAAATCAAACTAGAACAGTCACCATGCCAAGCCTACCATCCTGTGTGCCTTCCAGGGCTCAGACACTCATCTGAGGATCCCATCCCTATCTCTGTAGCCAGGCTCTGGGATGAAACTTTTCTCACTGGGTGAACCAGTTACCAGCCCCTCAGCCAGCTTCCTCCACTTGCATGGACCCACTGCTGAACTGTAAAAGATCTCAGAACATTTTTGAAGTGTGTATGGGATGGGTCCCATGGCAGATACCTGCTGAGCCCCTCCTAGGAGTCAGGCTCCATGCATGAGTTAGCCTGATTCACCCTCCAAGGTGAGAGCTTTGCCTCCATCTGAAGAGGCAAGAAAATGCACGCACAAGTAGGTCAAGTTGAAGGTCACCGCAGCAGGCAGGATACTGCCCCAAAGATGCCAGCTGCTGAAGCCCTGGCAGCCAGTGCTGTGCATTTGGATGGCAAACGTGATATAGCATTGCAGATGTGACTGGCTTAAATACTTGAGGTGGTAAAGCACCAGATTCCCTCGATTATCCAGTTGCAGTCATCACAGGGTCTTTAGGATAAACACGGGCAGGAGGGTCTGAGGCTCCTGACTGGTCACCGCTTGCTTACAGACGGTGCGTGAGCTCAGAAGTGTGAGACAGTACTGCAGAAAGAGGAAAAACCTAGAAACACGTCTCACCTCTAGAGGCTCCAGAAAGGAGCGAAGCCCTGCAGATACCTTGATTTCCGCCCAGCGGGAGCCTCCAGAGCTGTAAAATGATAGATGTGCACTCCTCGAAGCTAGCTTGTCCGTGGCAGTGAATCTCGGTGGCATTGAGAATTACCCAAGGGGCAACAAGCCCCTCTGTGGCAGTCTCTCTGCAGAAGGAACTCAGCCGCCCTCTGCTCCACTCTCCTGCCTCAGGGATGGAGGACTTCCTGTTACAGCACCTTGACCCTCTTTTGACAAGCATGCTGTTCCCTGCCACCCATAGTACTGGATGGAAATCAAACCAGGAGGGTCCTGTGAAGTTCCAGGAGAGTGCCACACAGGAAGAGCAAGGAAGTGGTGTCATCTTGTGTGTGTGTGTGTGTGTGTGTGTGAAGGTATGCAGGGACATGTACATGTGGTGCATGTAGACCACAGGACAATCTTGGGCGTCATTCCTTGGTAACGTCCACCTTTTCTTTCAGAGAAGGAATCTCACTGGCCCGGAGCTTGCCCTGTGGATCAGGCTGGCTGACCAGAGAGCTCCAGGAACCGTCCAGTCCCTGCCTCCCTAGCGCTGAGACTGCAATTGTGTGCCAGCAGCCTGGCCTCTTTACATGGATTCTGGGCATAATCTCTGGTCCCCATGCTTGCAAGGCAAGCACTTTACTGACTGAGTCACCTCTGCAGCCTTTATGTGTCTTTTAAAGAGCAAACGTCACCAGGCCACGGATGCATGACAGCAGAGCCCTGTCCTTGACACAGAACAAGATGGGACCATTATGTCTCTAGTGGGGCTGAGCAGGAGGGCTTCCTGGAGGAGGCAGGCTGTTCCAGCAATCAGACAGCCCAGACAGTCTTGGTGACATACCCTTCTATGTTAAAGCCAGGATTTTTCTACTCTGGGTGGGCCACTGACAACTCTTCAGAGTGGACAAAAGGCTTCTCTCCAGAGAGTGGCTGTATGGGCAGGCTGATGTGGACACCCTCAAGGATGTAGCTGGAGAGAAGAGTACAAACCTGAACGTGGGGATAAGGGAAGTTCTGGGACACTGTCTGGAATTCCCAGGTCTGGAGCCGGGGTGAACCAGGCTCATGTCCTCTGTCTGGCACCTCTGAAGCCTCACCTGGCTTCCTTGGCTTTAGGGATTGCTCCGACACTAGTCTTTGTGTATGACGAGAGACATCTCTCCCTACCTAGTCCAAGCCCCTGATCTTCAGACTCCCTCCCTAAATAATCCAAAACCCCAAGGAGCCCAGCATGAGCCAATACCAGACTTAGGGGTCACCTGGACTCCCAGCCAGACACATCTGTTTGTGCTGCTTGCACGTTTCAGACCAACAGCAAGCTGGTCCTTTGTGTGGGCAGAGGCTAAGGCCAGCTCTATAGCCCTGTGCAGAGCAGAACATCTTCAGCCCTGCCATGTCATTGTCCCAAACACCCACTCCCAGCCTCTCAATTAAAATGCCACCAGGAACTGCCTGTGCAACCACAGAGAATGTGTGTGGAACAGTGGAGACTGCCTGTGCAACCATGGAGACTGTGTGTGCAACCATGGAGACTGTGTGCAATCATGGAGACTGCCTGTGCAACCACGGAGACTGCCTGTGCAACCACAGAGACAGAGACTGTGTGTGCAACCACGGAGACTGCCTGTGCAACCACAGAGTCTGCCTGTGCATCCACAGAGACTGTGTGTGGAACCACGGAGACTGCCTGTGCAACCACAGAAACTGCCTGTGCAACCACGGAGACTGCCTGTGCAACCACGGAGACTGCCTGTGCAACCACAGAGTCTGCCTGTGCAACCACGGAGACTGCCTGTGCAACCACGGAGACTGCCTGTGCAACCACAGAGTCTGCCTGTGCATCCACAGAGACTGCCTGTGCATCCACAGAGACTGTGTGTGGAACGAACCATGGAGACTGCCTGTGCAACCACGGAGACTGCCTGTGCAACCACAGAGTCTGCCTGTGCATCCACAGAGACTGTGTGTGGAACCACGGAGACTGCCTGTGCAACCACAGAAACTGCCTGTGCAACCACGGAGACTGCCTGTGCAACCACGGAGACTGCCTGTGCAACCACAGAGTCTGCCTGTGCAACCACGGAGACTTCCTGTGCAACCACGGAGACTGCCTGTGCAACCACAGAGTCTGCCTGTGCATCCACAGAGACTGCCTGTGCATCCACAGAGACTGTGTGTGGAACGAACCATGGAGACTGCCTGTGCAACCACGGAGACTGCCTGTGCAACCACAGAGTCTGCCTGTGCATCCACAGAGACTGTGTGTGGAACCACGGAGACTGCCTGTGCAACCACGGAGACTGCCTGTGCAACCACAGAGTCTGCCTGTGCATCCACAGAGACTGTGTGTGGAACCACGGAGACTGCCTGTGCAACCACAGAAACTGCCTGTGCAACCACGGAGACTGCCTGTGCAACCACAGAGACTGCCTGTGCAACCACAGAGACAGAGACTGTGTGTGCAACCACGGAGACTGCCTGTGCAACCACAGAGTCTGCCTGTGCATCCACAGAGACTGTGTGTGGAACCATGGAGACTGCCTGTGCAACCACGGAGACTGCCTGTGCAACCACAGAGTCTGCCTGTGCATCCACAGAGACTATGTGTGGAACCATGGAGACTGCCTGTGCAACCACAGAGACTGCCTGTGCAACCACAGAGACTATGTGTGGAACCATGGAGACTGCCTGTGCAACCACAGAGTCTGCCTGTGCAACCACAGAGACTGCCTGTGCAGCCACAGAGACTATGTGTGGAACCATGGAGACTGCCTGTGCAACCACAGAGACTGCCTGTGCAACCACAGAGTCTGCCTGTGCAGCCATGGAGACTATATATATGCAACCACAAAGAGTGCCTGTGCAACCACAGAGTCTGCCTGTACAACCACAGAGACTGCCTGACACTTGGGCTACTAAGTTGCCCAAAGAGAAGGGAATTAAACATGGGCATATACTGTCATGGTTTCTGCTGTTCAATGAACATGCATACACACACACACACACACACACTTAATTTGATTGCCCATTTGACTCTGGTAGAAAAACGTGGGAGGGTTTTGCGAGCAGCTCCCGGGCACCGAAGAAGACAAACTGATTCTTGGCATGAACACTAGGTCTCTGAATGTGACTGCACGGGAATTCAGAGTTCCGTTAGTTTCTTTTATTTAATCGCGGCAGGAACACATTCTGCAGAATTATGACAAAAATACATAGGAACAAATCAATTCTACATGCCCGTATTTATTTTTCCAGCCATTTCCCAGGGACACACCACAAGCTCAGGACAAAGACAAGAGCCAAACAGTGGTGGCACTTGCATGTCACACCAGGAACCTAAATTGTCACAGATCTGGGTGCATTCTCACCCCTCTAAGATTCTTTGCTCATCCTCCAAAGACTATTACATGCAACTCTGCACATGTAGAGACTTAGTGGGTATTTGAGTGGATTTGAACATTTAAACACGGTTACCATTGAAAACACGAGTCCAGACTTCACGCTGAGCCAGGCACATTGACCTTTGACCTCCTGGTACTCCAGACGTGGAGACTAGAGGACACTCTGAGTTCTTACTCAAACTGAGATAGAGAGTAAAACCCTCAGCAAAAAACTAAAAACCTAGCAGAGCTGTTCTGTGTTTCAGGGAGTGGCACTCACATCTTTAATCCCAGCATCTGGAAGGCAGGTGGGTGTCTATGAATTCGAGGTCAGCCTGGTCTACCTAATGAGTCCCTGTCTCAAAAAGGACTGTACTATGCTTGCTAATGGGCACGGGCTCAGCCCAATTTGGGGAGGGGGGGCTGATGGAATCTTCTAGAAATAGGTAGCAGTAACGATTGTGCAGCCTTAGAAATACACTTAAAAAAATCACTTAATCACATACTTTAAAATAAGTTGTATGGGCTGGAGAGATGGCTCAGCAATTAAGAGTAAATAGTGTCCTTGGCAAGAACCTGTGTTCACACTGGGGCACACGACCATCTGTAACTGCAGTTCCATGAGGACCTGACAGCCACAAGCACCTACCCCCATATAGCACACACACACACACACACACACACACACACACACACGTCTACACACACATACTCTCACACACTCACACACACAATCACACACACTCCCCCACACACATATTCACAACACACTCACACACATATACACACTCACACACATACATATACACATTCATATACATACATACACACAATCACAACACAGTCTGTCACACACATACTCACAACATACACTCACACACACATACATACTCACACATACACTCACACATACATACAATCACACACACTCTCACACAACACACGTACACATATACATACATTCTCATATACACACTCACACACATACACATACTCACATACATACATACTCACATGCACAATTACACACTCTGTCACACATACACACATGAAAGAGAGTGAAGAACTGAGAGATGGAGACAGAAAGAGAGAATTTAAACAATTATCAAAACAAATGCTCAGCGTCTATGGATGTGAGGCAGACAACAGCCCTCCAGGAGTCGGTGGGCTTCAGATCCCTGGGCCTTCAGCTGGTGATTCTGCTCGAGAAAACTCTAAGCATCTTACTTTTAAATAAACATCCTGGATGGCACAGAGGTGACCCTTACATCCTGACCGGTGGGACAACTAAATGCAGGTTCCCAGGTAGGGCCTGGGGTTCTTGTGCAGTTTCTATAAAATCCTAGTGATACTGAAAGGCCTGGTGCTCCATCACACTGAGGGGTCTAGGAGCCACCCCCTCTCCCCTCCCCAGGACTGGGAGCCGGGCTTCCAAAGACCACAAATCTCAGGCCCTTCCTCCACTAGGTGGCGCTGTCGGGGGCTATCAACCCATCCCCAGGTAAAGGAGTGCTGTGCCAGCCACGGAGCCCAGGGTAGGTAGGGCCTCACAGATCTGATCACTTCCCTGGGGTGGCTGCCCTGGGGGAGTCAGGCAGGCAGCTCAGGGCTCTCAAGGCTGGTGGGACCACACCAGGCCAGAGACTCACAGCCTCAGAGCTACCCCTTGATACACCTCAGGCTTAGCTGAGGACTCCTCGTGCACCACTGTCTTCCCCATCCACATTTCCAGCCAGTCTCTCATCTGCCTCGCAAGTCACAGTCTGGAGAGAGCCAAGGGACCCAGGCTGCATCTCCGGAGATTTCTGTGGCTGCCAAACAGCACTGGGTTGGTTAGATACCTGGAGAAGCAGCCCTGAATGAGGGTGGAGGATGCTTTCAGGGTGGCCACGCCCCTGCAGCAGGCTGGAGACCAGCTCAGAGCACTAAGGAAACCGTTTCCCTCCTGCTTCAGCTCTGTTCTTTCTGCAAATCTGTGAGCACATTCTGGAGGGAATGACAACCTAGTAGCTGACTTCTCTCTCTTAGGGGGCTCTCTGCAGGGGAAACGCCCATTCAGGATGGGGTGGCAGTGGTTGGAAGAGCTTCTGGAGCTCTGTCCAGCCCGGCTGCAATACCCACAACTAGTACCAAGCATCGTTTGAAGCTCAGCAACATGAGAGAAATTAAAGACTGCACTTCTGGCCCTTGGGGTTGGCTCAGTGGGTTAGGGTGCTTGCTGCTAAGTCTGATGACCTGAGTTCGATCCCCGATCCACATGATGCAAAGAAGACTGACTTCTGCCTCCTGACCTCCACATACACACTGTGATTTGTACATGCTTCCCCCAACAACACAGTAAATAAAGAAATGAATAAAAAATACATAAAATAATAAAAAATTAAAAAAAAAAAACAACAGGATGCCAAAATCAACCAGAGGACAATGGGCACGTCCTACAAGCATGTCCTTATCTAGGTTACCAGTGGCCATGGGAGGGGCTTTCCAGGTCTCCACAGTACGGTGCGTATGCCTCTGCCTTGGTGGACTGCATCACTCCCCTCTGTGACTCCACCTTCTGGCCTCTTCTCTGCTATCCAGAGGTGACTGGACCAGTGACATGGATCAGGGGCAAAGGTACTTTGCTATCAACCCTGATCACCCTGGAACCCACAAGGTAAAAGGAGACAACTGAGTCCCGCAGCTTGCCCTCTGACCCCACACTCCCCACACACATGAAAACACAATAAGCACATGATATATCTTAAAAATGAGATCCAGGGCTGGAGAGATGGCTCAGCGGTTAAGAGCACTGGCTGCTCTTCCAGAGGGCTTGAGTCCAATTCCCAGCAACCACATGGTGGCTCACAACCATCTGTAATGGGATCTGATGACCTCAGTATACTCACACTAAGTAAATAAATAAATACATACATACATAAATACATAAATAAGTAAATCTTGAGAGAGTGAGAGAGAGAGAGAGAGACAGAGACAGAGACAGAGACAGACAGAGAGATGCAGAGAAGGCGGTGCCCTCCTCAGGTGCTGCCTGAACTCGGACCCCGAAGCTGGCTTGACACCATCTTTCCCGCTGCTCCACTCCAACAGCTCTGTCAGCAGGCAGGAAGCATTTTTAGGCCGCGGTTTATGTAATTGGACGCTAACCAGAGTTCTTTGAGAAGCTCTCAAACTGCAAACATTTGTCAACACCTAGTTCAGAAGCAAGCACTGCCTCCTTCGAAAAATGCCCACATGAGAGAAAACTAGAAACCTTAAAAAAAAAAAAAAAAAAAAACAAAAAAAAAAACCAAGAAATGGCTTGGGAGTCTCTGCAAGGTGCAGCAGGGGGTAGAGGCCCGGGGTGGTGGTGGGTAGGGACATTTAGAGCCACGAGCGATGGGGATATGCCGGGGAAGTCATTTCTTCTGAATCCCAGCTCCTTGGCTTCAAGGCTATTTTTCCTCCTAAAGAAGCAGAGATGTGAGGGCTTCTCAAACGTCCCTACACCCCAAGAACCCTTAGGAATCTTGTTAAGATGCAGGTGCTGACTCAGCGTGTCTGGTGCGGAGGTCAGGGCTCTATTTCTCTACCCGCTGGTGGTTAACCGCCACTGGTGATTTCTAACTATGATGCTTGTCCCAGGAGGAGTGAGGGAGGGCACCTGCACCACCCTGGCCTGAGCTCAGCACCGGTGTGTAGCCCAGGATAGATGCAGACATAAAGGATTACGAGCAAAGGATATGAATGTACCAGAATCTTCACGGCCGCCCTGCGCACCGGGTGGAAGGGGCTGAGGACATACAAGGCATTGGTGGCACTGAACCGGAAGATGGTTTTGCCCTTATTCAGCACGATGAAGGTCTGTGGACAGAGGGAACTGTTAGGTCTGGAGACGGCTCTCATCTTAGAGCCCTCAAGCCATGGCTACAGGGTGAGGAGGGACCCCCTTCACTGTGGACACCCATGCCTGGCCATGAAGGGAGACCGGGAAGGTGGAGTCTGGGTGATGTCAGCTTGGCTTATATTTAGTTCAGTTTCAGAATTACCATCTCAACAGGGGGCCTTTCGGCTGGGCGTGGTGGCACATGCCTACAGCGCCAGTCCCTGGGAGGCTGAGGCAAGAAGGCTCGCCCGTTCAGTGCCAGTGGCTTCTACGAAAAAGATGGTGTCCTTGGTGACCTGTGCTGGGTTGGGGGAGGCCTCTAAGTCCAGCCAGCCTGGACTCCGTCCTTAGGTTCACCTGCCATGCTCACTGCTGCCATCTGAGTCCTGCCTAGTCCTTTCTGTTCCCTCCGTGTCCTAGACTCACCCTCCGCCGTGTCCCTAACCCTAATCCCAACTCCGTCAGTTCCGAGCAAGCATAACCCGAGCCTGCCCACTCACTCACCCACCCACTCACTCACCCACTCACTCACCCACAATTCACACTCATCCCACTCTGACCCTATTCCAGTCACCCTCCAGGGAGAAGCCCTGGAGCCTCAGCCTCGGAGCAGGGCCCGGGTCAGCTCTCTGCTATCTGTCTGTGTAGATGGTGTGTGTGTGTGTGTCCCTCAGGGCCCGGGTCAACTTTCCTGCTATTTGTCTGTGTAGATGGAGTGTGTGTGTGTGTAAGAGTGAGAAAGAGTGTATGTGTGTGTGTGTGTGTGTGAGTGTGCCCCTCAAGGCCCAGGTCAGCTTCCCTGCTATCTGTCTGTGTAGATGGAGTGAGCATGTGTGTCTGTGTGTCTATGTGTCTGTGTGTTCGTCCCTCAGGGCCTAAGTCAGCTCTCTTTTCTATATAGATGGTGTGTGTGTGTGTATGTGTGTGTGTGTATGTGTGTGTTTGTGTCCCTTCACACCCACAGTTGATCACACATGCACATATGCATATGCACATACACACAGACGTGCACACTCAGCCTCTCAGTCTCCTAACATTGTGTCCAACCATCGTGACAGACAGACTGACAGACACGTGCTGCACAGGCCCCCACACTGACTGTACTTATCTTTCCAAGCTGGTGCTGCTCTGCGCTCAGCTCAGAGCTGGCTGCAGGAACTCCAGTGGCTGCCCTGGTCTCTGGTGCCTAGCCTTTCTGGAAAGGCTGCCCTCCAGATTCCAGCCTGTCCTCCCGCCATGACCCCCACAGTCAGGCCCAGAAGTGGACAGTTGTGTGGGCAGCCTGTCCCTCTGTAGGAGACCTGTGTGTCTGTCACATCATTTGGTGTAGGGAAGGGCCTCGTGGAGAAACAATACTCTCTTCCCTCTCTTCAAGCAACACTGGCAGCACAAGTCTTCCCCACACTCCCTGCCTTAGCAGTCATGGCCTCTGCATCCCCTCAGCTTTCCCATGACCTCTGTGGTTCAGGGAAGGCCGCGGGCCCAGGAGACTACTACTCAGCCTGGCTAATTCTCTGAGCTGCCAGAGGGCCAGAAGGGGCACACACTGCCTGTAGTTAGGAGGAGGCCACTCAGGGCTTCATTCCAAGCGCCCAAGCGTCTGGGGACAGGAAGGAATCCCCTAGAGGTATATACCCAAGAACTACAAAAGAAGGCAGCATTTCAGGGGCCCTCCCACCCCCAAGTTAGGGGCTCAAACAGCATGATTTATGTCTTTACCCCAGAACTCTAAAATTAAGGTGCCGGGGAATACAGATTAATGGTGAATCACTCCCGCGAAGCCCAGGGGAGCCGGTCCCACACAGAGCTCCCCATGAGCAAGGCTCCGTCTGTCTGCTGCCTCCCTGGGAGCCACCTAAAAGGATGAGGAGGGTGCTGAGGGGGTGGCAGGCACCTTCTGGGTACTATAGAAAGGGTCCAGGTCTTCCAGGGGCTCCCCGATGAGCTCTCGGGGCGGGTTGCCATAGAGATCTGGCAGCTTTTTGGAGGCCTGTAGGTCCAGCTGGGGCCGGGGAGCCTCCTCCTCTGGTAGGCCCTCCCGGCTCTCCTGCGAGGTGGCCGAGCCGCGGGCCTGTTTCTCAGCCATGCGCTTCTCGATGGCGGCCAGAGACTCCCGGGTAAATCTACGGAAGCTGCTGGTGCCCCGAGGTAACAGGAAGTTGGCCATCTTCTCATCCTGCCTCTGGGGGCACAGGCTCTCCTCAGGCTGCCTGGAAGGACGCTAGAAGACAAAGACAGGGTGTGATGGGGTGCCACAGCCAGAGGGCAGGGTATTCAGCCAGCTAGGCTGGGGCAGGAAAAGGCACAATTTGTAAAAGTGCACAGCCAGCCCCTCCCGGTCCCCGTTGCCAATCACTGCACAGGCGCACATGATTGATGGCGGCTAGGGTAAACATTGAATATCCATTGAGGTATGTGTGGGAGGAGGGCCGGTGCAGTGACCCTCCACTCCTGCTCCAGTGTGTATGTGTAAACACCAGTGATCATGAGAAAGTGTGCCCTCAGGACAGGGTTACCCTGCCCACCCCACACCAAAATAAAAATACTTCAACTGACCCCTTCTATGACATTCCTGCCACAGCTGGCTCCCTGGCCTCCACAGGGCCGGAATGGGAAGAGATGGCGTTCATCTTATCCCAGACCCTGACAGAAGGGCCTTTCCCTAACAAAAGGTGAATCATGTATATGTCAGAATTTGGCCCTGCATGGGACAGGGTCCTACCCCTCCTCTCCAGGGGACGTTCCCAGCCCCTGGTGTCCAGTCCCCCCACAATCCCCATGCCCTCACACACGAGGTGCAAATCAAACCTGAGGCATAGGAGGCAGCAACCGGAGGCAGCACTCGCCTCCAAGGGAAGCAGGGTTTTCAGAAACAGACCGACAGGAACCCGAGAGTTGGCATCCAGATGTTGGCATCCGGTGTGCCCAACTGTGCAGACCTCCTGCTGAGGATCTCCTAGGAATGCCCTGGTGGCAGGGCCATCACTAGCTAGACTGATTCTAAAGACGGGAAATGTGACAGGTGGGTCTCTGGCTCATCGCGCTGTCCCCTTTTCTCCCATAAAAGGGGACAAACAAGTGCAAACCCCAAGGGGACAGCAGCACCGGAAGGCGGTGACCACTGGTGAAGAGGACTTCCAACAGGCATACGTGTGTGACGTCAAACAGAGGGAATGTGGCCCCTGGTGGCCTCAAAAGATTCAGAACCTGGTGCAAACACACTCTGCCTATGACAGCAAGGCAGAAGAATGCATTTCTGTCAGGCTCACCAAAACAGGATGTGGCCAGAGGGCTCCTGACTGTGACACCAAGCCAGGAGGCTGCATCGCTAATTACCACATCAAACCCGGGAATGGCTGGGCACCCGCTCAAGAGGGCAGACTGGACACCTGCTGGAGATGTCTGCCAGGGACACACTCCCTTCCTGTCAGCCAAGGGCTCTGCCCCAAGCTCACTCCATGGAGCATGTCATCAATGACCCTGTAAGCTTCTGTGGCACCCATGCCAGCACATGGCCAGCCAGGACCCCGACTCAGGGTGCCCAAGCACTACCGATAGCAGGTAAAAAATGATCCACGCACGCAGCCTTGAAGGCTCCAGGGCTGCCGAGCCGGTTCCGCCCTCACTGCCAAGCCCAACGACCCAAGTTCAATTCTTGGATCCCCACAAGGTTGGTGGAAGCAGAGAACTGACTCCTGGGGTTGTTTTGACCTCTGCATGTTTGTCATGGTGGTATGTGTACACACATGAGGCGGGTGGGTGGGAGAGAAGACATGAAAATAGATATAAGTGAAAAAGCACAGAGAGGACACCTCTAGGGACTGGGGAGATGGCTCAGTTGGTTCAGAGTTTGCCATCAGAGGGTGAAGGTCTCAGCTGAAAAGTCCCTGCCTAGTGTGGGGAAACAGAGGCAGGAAGACCCCTGGGTTCACTTGCTGGGCCATCATCCTAGCCCCAGGTCCTAGTAAGAAATCCTGTCTCAGAAAACAAGTTGGACAGCTCCCGAGGAATGAGGCTGCAAGCTGACCTCTGGCTGGCACATATGTGTCTCTGCACTGGGGCTGACACACATGCATGAGCATACAGTGTCTATGGTGTGTATGTGTGTGTGTGTGCATGCGTGTGGTATGTGTGTATGGTGTATATGTGTGTGCATATGGTGTATGAGTATGTATGTATATGTGTGGTATGTGTGTATGGTGCATATGTATGTGTATATGGTATATGAGTATGTATGATATGTGTGTGTGGTGTGTGTGGTACATATGTATGTGTATGGTATATGAGTATGTATGATGTGTGTGTGGTGTGTATGGTATATATGTGTGTATATGGTATGTGAGTGTATATGGTGAATATATGATGTATGTGTCTATGTGTATGGTGTGTGTTTGTGGTTTGCATGTGTGTGGTGTATGTGTGTATTGTGTGTATGTGTCTATGTGTATGGTGTGTGTGTGTGTTTGTGGTACGTGTGTGTGGTGTGTGTGTATATGGGGACTATGTGTGTGTGTGTGGTGTGTGTGTATGGTGTGTATGTGTCTATATGTATGGTCTATGTACATGTGTATGGTGTGTGTGTGTGTCTGTGGTTTGCATGTGCATGTGTATGCTGTGTATGTGTGTCTGTGGTTTGCATGTGCATGTGTATGCTGTGTATGTGTGTCTGTCTGTGGTTTGCATGTGCGTGTGTACCCTGGGCCAGTACAGTACTAGATGAATGCCGTAGAACCAGAAAGACAGAGGTTCCCTTTCCAACTTCCCCATCCTTCTGCAGCTTCTTGTTTGATTCACACGAAGTTAAAGGACCATCTTTGTTAAAAATAGCAGGTGAGAGTAGGTCCCCAGTCGTGAGAGCCTTTCCTGTCAGCCTCCACCTCTGACTGAGCAGAAGGCGGCTGTCTGCAGCCCTTATCAGCAAACATGAATGGTGGTTTTTCCTCCCCTAGCCGAGGAGAATTTGGGCCATTTGTAAACCTTCTTTGCACCTTCCCTCATTGCTTGAATCTGCTATGATGAGCTTGCAAAACAGCACAGCCATTATTCATTCTGTGTAAGAAACAAAGAGCCCGGCCCGGGGACAGCGGGCAGCCTCTCCACGCTGAGCGATTGCTCCTCCTGCAAACGGGGAAGCCACCCCTTAGTTTAGGATGATTGCTAAAAATAGTGTTTTCCGGATCAGGGTATCCATCTGTGTCCACATGCCTGCAAGGGTTCTGGAGACACGTGGAAGCCCAGGGATGCGCGCACACTGGAGGACTGTGTGTGTACAGGCGTGCACCCGCACATGCGTCCGCCTCAGTAAAGATGTGGTTGTAATTTCTATTGAAATAGAGGATTCATGCAAACAGATGCCAGGGGGTACGCAGGTGGGTGGGATTTCACACACCGAGCATCTGTGCTAATAAGCACCGCCTTCTGGGGCCAGAGAGATGGCTCAGCAGTTGAGAGCACTGACTGCTCTTCGAAAGGTCCTGAGTTCAAATCCCAGCAACCACCTGGTGGCTCACAACTATCTGTAATGAGATCTGATGCCCTCTTCCATTGTGTCTGAAGACAGTGACAGTGTACTCATACACATGAAATAAATCTTAGAATAATAATAATAATAAATATAATATTAGTAATAAGAATAAGAAGAAGCAACAGCACCATCTTCACCCTTATGTGCCCCTCCAGAACACATCACTCCCCTGGTGAATTTGGCCTGTTTATAGAGTTTGGAGGTTCTTGGAGAGACTGATTTGGGGGAGAAGAAAGGGCAGTATTTCCTCCATCCATCATAGCGTGAACTGCTATAACTCAGTGACCCAGAGACTCAGTCTCCACATTCCCGTGCCGTATGGCACTGCGTACACCTCGGATTCTACCGCTGCCCCCAACCTCAGCGTCATAATGCTTCCAGTTCCTGCATGATCCTAATAGAGAGGCCCACACACTATCGAAATTTCGTTTTTTAAGTCTACCAACAGCTTTATTCAATACAATTGATTTCCATTTTAATGCTATGTCTTAAAAACCGACGCTGAGATCTCAGTGGGTAGAGAACTCCACGATTCTGGCTCAGTCCCTGCTCAGTCGCTGAGCCTGGGGGGTCCATCTTCCCTTGCAGTGGGTAGGAGGGTCCTCCGCGTCATGCTGGGGTCCACTCTCTCTGGCTCACTAGGATTTGGGGGGGGGCATCCCTAGGCAGGGTTGGTGATGAGCTTTGCTGACTCTTAAAGGGAGAAGTGTAGCCTGGGAAGCCCAGCCGCCCCCACCCTTGACCTTGGCAGTTTCTGAGTCCTGCTGGGTTCCAGAGAGAGAGAGAGAGAGAGAGAGAGAGAGAGAGAGAGAGAGAGAGAGAGAGAGAGAGAGAGAGAGAGAGAGAGAGAGCACGGTAGGGGAGCCAGGGAACCTCAGAACAGCCTAAGGTTAAAGGACCCGCGTCTAAGTATTGCCACGCCCTCTTGCCCCCTCCGCCCCAATCTGGCCAAGGGTTGTGGGTCCAAGGCGGGTTAGCACTCACACCCTGGGAGTCCCGCCCCCCCGCCCCCCATCAGAGGCCTGTCTGAAACTAGATTCCAGATGAAGCTTCGATGCCTCCCAGCCGCCCGCAGCCGCAGCCTCAGGTTCCAAAGTAAACCCTCCAAGAGTGGCCTTTGTGTTCTGGGTTACTCCCGGTGGGCGGGCAGGATCGGCTTTCTCTCTTGTTCCCCTGCCTGCACCTGGCTCTGGCCCCGCCCTTCCTTCTGCAGCTCAGAGCCCACACCCTGCCATGCCTGGTATAGCCCAGCTGCGGGGTTACAGGCTGCCCGGATGAAGTGAGCCCCAGAGTGATCTGAGTGTGCTGAGGGTGTGCAGGCATCCATGGCTGTGCACGGCAGGAAGAAAACACAGTCGGGCCTCTGTCGTTCAACTCCTGAGGCTGGGAAGCTATGGCAGGCTTGGTTTCAAGATGGCAGACCGTACTGCACAGCAGGACAGGTGGGCATGCCACTGCCTTGCTCCAACACGGCTTCCCCTCTGTTGGCATCTCTCTCAACACTAGTCCTCCAGCTGCTCTGGAAACTGGGGCAGCTTCTTCTAGCTGCTCCTTCTGCCTGGGGCAGTCTCCCAGGTCCTGGCAACGGCCCCTCAGGAGTCTACTCCATCTCTCTGCGTCAAGTCACGGGTACACATCCCGCTGACCCTGGAGTTAGTGGGAGCAAATGGCTCGGCCTCTTCCCAACTTGTTCATACTGGTACCTGTTCTGGCCACGTGCCCTGCACCTTCACCCAATGTTTCCACCTCCATCCCCAATCTCACAGCCCGGGACAGGCTCCTAAGATCCCTGCTTGGACCGCGGCTGTGATGGGTTAATGTTGTCAACCTGACAGCGTTTAGAATCACCCAGGAGACGAGCCTCTGAGCATACTGGTGAGGGATTTTCTACACTGAGTTAACTGAGGTGGGGAGACCCACCCTGAAGGCTGGCGGCACCATCCCAGGGGATAAAGTTTTAGACTAGATAAAAAGGAGAAAGGCAAACTGAACACTAGCGGGGGGGGGGGGGGGGGGAGGGGGATCTCCGGAGCCCCGCCCCCAACCCCATCCCGCCCCAGCTCCCGCCCCCAACCCCAGCTCCCGCCCCCACCCCGTTCCCACCCCTCTCTGCTTCCTGTCAGCGGATGCAATGTGACCAGTGACCTCTTGCTTCTGTAATCACGCCTTCCCCTCTGAAATGAGCTGTATCCCGTGAACTGTGAGCCAAAATAATCCCTTCCTTCCTTCCATTGCTTCTCTATGCATCATCACAGCAGCAAACACATTAACCACTACAATGGCCACGTCCCCGCATGGCCACAGTCCTCTCCTTCCACCCCAGCCTGTGACAGACATTACCGAGCACGGTCCGTTTCCAGTGTGACATCCTTTCCTCCTTCACGCTTTCAACCCGCCTCTTTCCCCTTCTAGATTCTGCTGGTCACTCAGTCTCTGGAGATAAATCTGCTTTGCCCAGTTGGCCCGGTTGTCTCAGCTTAGGACATTCTATCCCAATTGTCGGTGACTTTAAGATGGAGATACTGTGGGGGGTGGGGTGGGACGGGAGAGTCCCCGCTGCTCATGTTCCCACTGTGCATGGGTCTTGCTGAGCCCTTCCTGAATAGATGTGGCTCATGCCAGAGGCCAGAGACAACTGAAATGAAGACTCTTCCTAGCAACCTAGAATGCAGCTGCAGGCACTGTCCCCTGTCCTCAGGGTAGGAGATGGATGTCAGGTTGCTTCATGGGTCCTGGTTTGCATGGGGCTTGGCTGGCTTTAACAGTGACCTCTCAGGATGCCCACAGAGGGGTGAGGGGGAGACAGCTCTAGGTTCCAGCTCTGTGCAGTCCCTCCCTGCCTTCTTCAATCCCAGAGCCCTGAAGGCAGGCTCACTCCAGCCTCCTGCCTGAGTCATGTCTGGCATTTTGGTTGTTGTAGAATCAGAGTCTCTGGAACCTAGCATGCAAAGAATATTCTTTGCCATGTAAATTTATGCGCAGCCCTCTGGGGAAGTGGTTACCAGGCTTCCCAGGAAATCTCTGCCTGCTTCCTCTGTTTGGCACTTTCTCTCTCTCCTGCTCCCGGTGGTGACCTCTGGCTGGGTGACCCGCCACCCTGGCAGCCATCTTCCCTACCAGGTTCATCTTCCCTGGCCCTGGCACTCCCCTGCTGCCTTCCCCTAGGTGGTAAAGAAGAGGTCTATGGAAAGGTGCCTGGAACCTCAGAGCAGGAAGCTATGCTACGCCCCAGACAGGGAGGCCGGAACGCTGTGGCTCACTGACAGGTCACCATCCAGACCCTGGTCTTCCACTCAGGCTGATGGTGCAGGCCCAAGCAGGATGTCCTCCTGTCCACTGTGACAGCCCTCACCCAAGACTTGTGGCCCATGCATGCATGAGGCAACTCAGCCTCTTCCGTCAGGAGAACTTACTAATGAATACCTCCGCTCACTTGTTTCCATAATTGATTCAGTGAGCACACATTTGGCACCCAGTGTGTGCATGATCTTACAATGGTTTCAAAGGGACTGTTTCTTCTCCAGATTCATGGTTCTCAAACCAACTGCTAGTGATCAGATGGGAAAAGAACTCCGTCAGCACAGACTCCAGGCTGACCCGAAGGGACATTTTTTCTCTCCAGACTTGCTGAGACTGGTAATGAGGAAATGACCCTGTCCAGAGAGCCTCCTGCACATCCGTCTCCTCTTCCATGACTCCTCTCACCCCACTTCCTTCTTAGAGATTCCCTGTTCTTGTACAGGTTGGGGAAGTGGTTGGGCTGTGGGCAGGAAGCCAGCCCACACAGGTGAACCTGGGCCCTGACGCTTGCTTGCCGAGGCCTAGGGTGAGTTAATCTGTGTTTCTCAAGTTCCTGGAGACCAGGTGTGGTGTCTTGGGAGCAGAGGCAAGCAGATGTCTGTGAGTTCGAGGCCAGCCTGGTTTACACACGGAGTTCCAGGACATCCAGGGCTACACAGTGATTTAGTGAGACCATATCTCAAAAAAATCAAGGTGGGGGATGGAGGGGGAAATAGAGGGAGGGGAGAGAGGGAGAGAGAGAACACTCCTATTTAGAAGGCTGCTCTGCAGTATGAACGTATGTTGCTGTTCTTGGCCAGGTCTTGGCCACAATACAAATGCAGTGGTCACTAGCTGCTGTTGTCCTTGTGGTCTTTGCTGTTGCTACCATGTGTCTGTCATTTAACCCTGAAGAGCCTTAAGAATTACAGCATTAGGCCATCTGTCCTGTTAACAGGAACAAACCTATAGGATACAAATTAGCCACCTGATGTGGTTACTTTCTTTCCACACTAAGCACTTACTCCACCACACAACAGTTCCCTGAGCAGAACACCTCTAAACTCAGCACAGCCTCAGCTCAGCCTGGAGAGGCGATACACGGGACGTGTACGGCAGCTGCCTGCTTTTCCTAAGCAGGAGTGCGCTCTAAAATTACAACAAAAACACAGCACAAAGCGTACACAGAGCAGGGCCACAGAGCAGCCTGCGGTTGAGGGAAGGCACTGTTCTTACTCCAGACCCAGAATTGGTTCTCAGCGCCCATGGCAGGTGGCTCACAACTGCCTCTAGCCCTAGCGTTAGGAGACTTGATGACACCCTCCTCTGGTCTCCTGTATACCTTAACACCAACTGACACAGGCTCAAACCCATGCATGGAAATGATAAACAAGTTAAAACCACACAAGCTAATAACATAGTTGCTGAGTGTTGCCAAGTGTCAAGCACTATTCATAACTGCACATATACTTTATGTTCACAGTATAGGTTTGTCTCCACAGCAGCACACACGTGTGTGCACACATGCACCCACACAGACCGGGACATCCCTGCACTGAGATGTTAGGATGGTTACAGCATCACTAGGTGGTAGGTATTTTGCCGCTCCCTCAGAATCTCCAGAGACCATGGTCCTCTGTGTGGCCCGTCACCATTGTGCACACTGTTACACAGCAAGTGACTGCATTATTGTTTGCATAGAAGTCCAGCCCAGAGCACCTCCTTCCACCCCACACCACCCTGTCTGTCTCTTTCCTCTAAGTCCCTGGTATACCTGAATGCTACATCACCTGGCAGAGAATTCATTTCTACCCCCCCCCCCCCAGCATTTAGTGTAAGCTCTCGGCGTGGAGCAGAATGAACAGATGGGTGAAGGAATGAATACTTGGGTAAATACTGTCTAGTCAGGAAGCCACACTTTGACTCTGGCCCCTTCTTTGGGGGCAAGGGGGGTGGACATGGGGCTAAGAGCCATGCCAGAGTTGTCTCTTGTTCTTTATGAGCCTGTCATTGTACACGTGTGTGTGTGTGTGTGTGCGCGCGCGTCTGTGTGTGCACGTGTGTGCATGTTCAAGTGAGGGTGCACATGTTCATTCGTGTCTGCAAGTGCTGTTTTGGAGCATGGTATTTGGTATTTTATCCTTGCTACAATCCTATGAAGGGAGGAGGGTATTGCCCTTCCTTTCTAGGTGAGAAATTTGATAGTCAGACATCAGATAGCTCCTAACCACTGCACTCCCGGACTCCTTCCACTTTGGCCAGACTGAGAGAAAGGGACATCAATGGACCGAGTGTGTGTGAAGAGTTCGCCCCGAGGCTGGGTGGATTCGCCTAAGGAGACTTGGCGGGTCTCTGCCTGTGCCCAGCGTTGGCACTTCCTCTGACAGAAGTGACTCTGGCAGGTTTCCTTTTGGCTCTGGCATTGAACTAACAGTCACTCAATTACTGTGTGTGGCTCTAAGGGCTGAGGACAGGGCTACCGTGGACAGACCCTGTGAGTGACCCAGGTGCAGGCTTAGCAGGAGGTAAAGAATCTCAACCTGTCTGTTAACCACTTCTAATGCTGACAGCCATTAAATGCATATTTAATTTGATAAAACACTGGGTCAAAAGAAACGTGTTAAAATAACTTCTGTTTTCTTTTACTTTACAAAAAAATTAACTAATAGAGACCCCCCACCCCCACCCCAGATCCGTGGCTGGCATCCAGGGATCCCGTCCCGTTCGGTTGGACATCACTGCTCAGCAGAGTGAATCTACTGTGGCCCCACCTGCTCTGGCATCAGGCCTCAGGAGGTGGGGCGGAGCCGCAGAAGCGGTTGAAAACGACTTGTATTGGTAGACCAGCGAGTAGCCACTGGTTTCTGGCAGTGGTTAAGGGTGGCCAGGGAAGCTAAAGCCACAGGTTGGGATGATGGGGGAGGGGGGAGGGGCCCACAGAGTGTTCACACCGTCCCTCCCGCCCAGGCAATTATCTGTACAACCTCAGCTCTCTAGGGTAACTGCTTGGACAAAGGCTCCACGGGGGTGCCAGCTGGTGCCCTGGCCTCTGCATTCAGAGGTCCCTGTTCCCAGATCAAAGGCACATTGACACGTCCTTGCACCCGGGCCTCAGCCTAACCTGCTCCCTGCTGGTTCGCTCCTTTGAGGCTGCAGCAGAGGCTTTAACCCTGTCTAGTCCAGCCACAAGGAGGAGCGTGGCAAGACTGAGGCGCTCTCCCTCACCTCCAGAAATCTCAGGAAAGTCCTGCCCCGTCATCCCCATCCTTCCCGAGAAGGACACGCCCACCCCAGCTTCTGGGGATGCCCTAATTTACACACATTTGCATCTCATTTATTCCAACACCCAGCTAATTCTGCTGACGGAAAAACCTTATCAGCTTCAGTTCTACAGCAGTGACCCCCCAGGCACGGATAGAACAGAACCAGGCTCTGTCCAGGGCTGGGAACTGTGGTGGGGTCTGGCCCATCTGGTACAACCTTGGATCCACCCACCTGCCAAAGACAAACCGGGAGTTCCCCTTCTAAACTTGGTCCTTTTCTCTCCCCGCTCCCCCACAGAAAGCAGGGGTAATGGTTCCTCTACTCCCTTGTACTGGTATGTGTCTAGCTGCTAGGTCTGGGGAACCACAGAATCCACAGGATCCCCCTAAACACACACACACACACACACACACACACACACACACACACACACACACACTCGCTGCAGTACCCTGTGAACCCAGCACCCTGCCCCGATGCCCAGCCTTCCCTGTAAGCCTTCTTTCTCATAGGCCCACGCACACAGAATCTCTAAGACAGGTGTTGGTGTGCTGCTATTCTCCAAGGGCCCAGCGCTGTCCAGCCCTGGATCTCCAGGGCAGGGAACTGGATGATCTAACACTCTGACCACAAAGGGACAGGGTTAGAGGACTGGCTTAATCACAAAGGGACTGTCTATCCCAGACTCCGAACAGAACCCCTCACACACGCCCATGCACACGCACACGTGCACACACACACAGTGCCCTGCACCGGATTCTGTACCCCCCCCCCCACAAGCGCACGCTGGGAGAAGAGAGCCACTAGCATCCTGACTCTGACTCCAGTGTCTTCCAACTCATCCTTCTGATACCTGAGCTGAAAAAGCCTTCACAGGGGAACTGTGTATGGATGCTATGGCAACCGAAGCATTTATTGGGCACCTACTGTGTACGTGGAAGGAGCTATTCATACCCCCAGGGAACCCTAGAGCCTATCCCTCTGGGGAGTCCTACTGCCCAGAGGGAGATGGACTAACCCACAGAGACACTAAATCTACGCCACAAAGGCATCCAGCACATACTATAACTATATAATGCACTTAATGCACCTCTCAACCGGAGTACAATTTAGACTCAAGAAACACACTTATCATCGAGTATGTACAGTTAGGTGTGTACTGCCACCCAACTAAGACATGCTCGTCCCCTAAGGTCCCTGCTTTTGACCCTTCCAGTCAGCTGCTTAATGCCTAGCACATAGATTCACGCAGCCTCTTGTAGAGCATCTCAGACACACGCGGGCTGTTTTAGGCAAGCTGGCTCTCATTTGCGGGTGAGTATACGGTAAACTACCTGTGCACCGAGGCTAGAAGGCTAGAAGTGACCCACGTGGGCACAGATAAAGATGAGGACTAGAAGGTGCCAGTGTCTGCGCTCTCTGGGGATGGTAGGTGGCGGAGGAGGCTCTCCTTAGGAAGGTTTTTTTCCCCCTCGTCTCCTTGCCTTGGACAGATTCTGAAACGGAAGCGCAGCAATTATACATCTAATCGGCACTCGGGCTCGGTGAGTGAGTGGGGGCTTTCCCTGGGTTTCCAGCGCTGTTAGCAACTAGCTGTCTCTCTATTTAACTGGCAGTCTGTGCTGCATCCGATCCAAGTGTACTGTGGGGTGGGTGTTGGGTGCCTGGGCCTTCTGCTCAGATCTCTGGCTGTGGGTAACTGATGACCCCTGGGTCCTGGCCAAGGAAGGAATAAGCTGGACTTCCCAGTCCAGCTGGGCAGCCCAAGAGGTTGGTCTTAGTCCCTTGCTTGCATTGATGAGGCTGGACTCTATTGCCAGGCTGCTGGTTGAGGCTGCTTCCTCCCCTGGCAGGGGGGGCTACCAGCTCTGAGGTCAGCCCTCCCCATCCTGTCTGCCCAGGTGCAGTCTCCAAACTGCTCTGGTGCCTGAGCTGCAAGCTGCCTCTCCCTGCCTTATAATCTCCCTGAAAACCACCTCCAACGCCAGGTCCTTTCAAGAATCCATCCCTGCCAGAGAGCCGCTTTCTACCTTCCCCCGTCCAAGATAAGCCTCCACAGTTCACAAAGTGGCATCCAGGACCAAGGTCCTGACGGGCTAAAGCGACACCTGCCTGTGTCCCTGGGTGTCCCTGAGACCCCAGGGTAGCCAGTGCTGTCCCTGGCTCCAGGGGTGTAAGAGCAGCCATTGGTACTCTGAACGCAGGGTTCTCTGAGTGGGCAAGAGAAACACAGGGCCACGCAGACACTGTAAGAACAGCTCCACCCCTGACTCCAGCAAATACCCCTCGGGGGACTCCACTTTCCACTGACTCCCTGGGAGATTTAATGAGACTGCACAGAAGAGGAGAGGCAGGACTCAGGCCCAGAGCATAAACACCCTCTCCCTGCAGAGCAACGCCAACTACAGGCCAGGAGAGCCAAGCCCAGCCCCCCTTGCAGCCTCCTCCCCCTCTCTGCCCCCCACCCCCAGTAGACTCCAGGCCTGTCTCCCGCAGGCAGGCTTCCTGCTGTTCCACATTGACCAACTCTGGAGAGGGGCTTCTGGACTTTCATTCCAAGCTTGTCTTCTGTCTGTCCTGGACAGGTCTTTCTGGCCCAGGGGTGATAGTGTGAGGCTCCAAGTCCTCGGCGCCCCTCAATAGTATAATATAGACCGAGGAGTAGATTAAAGAGTTTATGTCAAAGTCTCTAAGGTTGTATTGTGATGCCTGTCCCCCAAGTCTGGGGGTCCCAGGACCCAGGAGTTGACATGGGGTCTCTATAAATAGTGCCAGCACATATTGATCATCTTTAAAAGACACGGTATGTTCTGGGCCCACAGGAGAGGAGAGTTGTATCTAAAAATAGCTTCATTCCCAAGAACTGCTGCCAGCGCCAGCCCAAGGAGAGTGGTGTAGGCACACAGAAGGGGCAGTCCACTGAGGGGGCGGGGCTAGAACGGAAGCTTGCCTTCTCTCCACTCCCATTCCTCGCCCTCTGCTCCAGCCACATCCTTGAGCTAGTTTCTGCCGCAGGGCCTTTGCACAGACAGCTTCTTTTTCAGAATGCTCTCCCTATATCCCTCTTGTTATTCAGGTCCTGATCAGCTGCCACCTTCAGAAGCTCCCTGGTCAGCTGGGCTACATGGACTCACTGTCCCTCACCAGGAAACCAGGTTTACTCTTCCACAACACTTGCCACTACCCAAAAGTATCCTCTCCCTGTTTTGTGGTATATAGTCTCTCTCCCCGCGTCTACACAAACCTCACAGCCGCTGTGCCTGTCTTGGATACTTAGAACCTTCCACAGCACAAAGTAGATGCTCAGTGTTCTCTCTGTGCTGCCCACCCACCTTCCAGGCTGGGCTCTACTGCCTCTGAACTCGGTGTGTGATTAGCCTGGCCTGGCAGAAGGGGTGGCTATCAGACCCAGGCATTCCTACAGCTGCCCTGCTCTCCAAATGTCCAGCCTCGGTCTGTGTCTTTCTCTTCTCTTCTCCCTCTGCCCCCCACTGCCACCCCCGCCGTTTAGCTGTGAAACTTTGGTTCCAGCCTCTTTTGTCCAAATTCTGTCACCATGGACACCTGCTCTAGGCAAGCCCATCTCCTGCCTCTTGTCTCTAAATACAGCTTTGGGGATTCCCTTTTCTCCCCAGAGAAAGGGCCCACTCAGCACACAGAGGAGGGAATCAGTTCCCGCTATGACCTTCCTTGCAGAGGTCACCTCACCCTGGCCTCCCTGACTGGCCCAATGGGCAAACTGTGACATGTGCACCTCTCAGGTACACTTTTGAGCCACAGACTTCTGGTCCTTTACTCGAGAAGTTTCCCATAAGCCCTTGCCCATGATGCACTGCAGGACTGCCTGGTCGACAGTATCTGATACTCAGGTTCTACCTAAAGCCAAACGGACCCATCCCTCACCAGCTTCCTCTCCCTCTCCGACGTCAAACCCTTGAGAGTGCTGTCCATCCGTGCACCCCAGATCATCATCTCCTGCCCATGCCTTAACCCACTCCAAACCAGCTCGCATGACCAGTGTGTCCATCCACGCAGGGCACCACATCCCGTGGGCTCAGAGAGTGCCATTTCTCTTGCCGAGGTCACCGGCCCTCGCTGCGGCTCAATCTAATGGGCACTTCTCTCTAAATTATTCATTCTTCTTCATCTGTCCACAAACGGCGCAGACGGTACCTTCTAAAAATCTCTCAGCAGAAATGGGGGATTTCCCTTTCCTGGGGGAGGGGCCCTTTCTGACTCTGGTTGGTACCACCTACCCTCCTGGCTTCCCTGTTGACCAGGCTGTCCAGTGTCTCTGAGCATCTGGCTCCAGCCTCTAACACCATCAGAATCACCTGTCTTCTGTTTTCAGAAGGGCACTGCCCGCTCCACCCCAGAACCAAGAGAATTAGCATGCCTGGGGGCGGAGCTTCAAGCAGATGTTTTTATGTAAAGCTCCCCTAGTGATATTCCGGTGGCCAGGCAGCCCTGGTTCCACCGGGCAGTCATCGCTGCCCTTCTGAGCTCCTACCTCCAGCCCCATCTCCTCCAGGAAGCTTCCTTCCTGCCCCCCCACCCCCAAGGCCCAACTGAAGTCACATTGCTCAGATCAAGCTTGACCGCCCAGACTTCACCCCCCCCCATGCCCCTCACTGCATGTACAGGGCAAAGGAAGGGTAGCCCTGGGAGCACGGAAGGCATGGATGGCACAATGGCAGGTTTCTCAGTGGACAACACCACAGGGTGTCACCAGTGGCCTGCCTGGTGCAACCCCTCAGCTGAAGTCTGCACAGGCCCCATCTTCAGCAGAGTCCGGCTACTGGGGAGACGTGTGGCATAACCCAGCTGCCGACCGGTTGTGACTGAGGTCCCCACTTTTGGACTGATGTGGGACTCTTTGGGAGACGAACCCTACAAAGCGCCCAGTGTGGTCTGGTCTACCGAAAGCACTCAGTGCCTGTTAGCTATTTTTAGAACCATTACTGAGGATAAATTCCCAATTCATGAGGAAGAGCTTGCAAACGCCCCCCGAGACTGTGGCCTCCGCCTCTCCTCACAACATGGGACCCAACGGATCACTAGACTGACTGATGTTTTATCCCTTTATGTATTTTGTACTGATCGATTGATGCACTATCCTCACCAGGAAAACTTCTGTTCATGCCTCAAAACCCAGGTGGAAGGTTGTCTAGGCTAGAACAATACTCTGGACACTCTTAATCAAAACTGAGGCCTCCTTTGTGTTTCTGGGGAGACAGCTCTGTCCTTGCATTCTTCCAGAAGCTTTCCCCAGGACAGGAATGAGTCACCTGTGACAGGGACTGCGGCTGCTGTGGGTTGCCCTAGGAGTCCTCCCGTGTGGATTGCCTGGGCACCAGTGGCCTCCACGCCCCCAGCCCCGGCTGTCTCCGGCGCTTCCCACTGTTCTTCTATGCCTGCTCTTCATGCCAAGTGAGTCAACCTTGGAATTCTTCCAGAGGAGCTCTGATGGCCACCACAGACAGGGACTAGGCTCTCTAGAGGATGACAGCTGTCCACGCCACATCGGGCTTTGAAAATGGGCTCTCAGCACCTGAGGGCCATTCTTCTTTCTATTGAGACCCTCTTTGGTCAGTTCTAGGATAATTTGGCCCCCAAGAAATAGATCCCAAGAGATTTTTACCCTGAGGGTTCTCTCCAGTCCAATGATTCTGTGTGACCTTGGATAAGTTCTTGACCCCCATCCCCCACCCCGGGCCTCAGTACATGTGGTGGTAGTTAAATTTTCAGAACCTTGAGCATTCTAGCAAAGACCTAGTGTCTCGTGCTCCAGTTGTCCCTTGCTTCCGAGGCAGCAGTTTGTTCCACCTTCAGGTCACTGTCCCGTGTGTGTTACTATCATCTATGTGCACCCAGCCAATTCTAAGCAGGAAGGGGTAGGTAGCGAAGTGGAGGGTGGTTGTGGACTGGGCTGCGCGCAGGGCCTTAGTTCTGAAGGACAGTGAACCCACAGAAGATCCGAGGTTCATGGAGGTCCTGTTCTGTGCCTCGCTAGCTTGTGCTTGGGGAGGTCACAGATCCCACGGTCCCACTAGACTGAAGTCGCTAAGGAGTGAGTTCCATGGCTGATCACTGTAAGCTGCCCTCCAACAGGTGTTCGGAAGGCCTGCCTACAGCCAGGCCACATCCTGAGCGTTTCCTCGCATCCCAGGCACTCCGGCTACCAGTCCCCACCATATCACTGTCCCCAACAGTACTCAGACAAAGCTAGGCACCTCTACTTCCTCTCAGGGCACCTCCAAAGACAATCAAATAACGCAGAGGTCCAGGACCTCCTCCCTCTCCCGTCCGGGGTGCGCAAGTCTGTCCAGGTCAAAGCAAGGAGGGCAAAGAATTCTCCCGAATTTCCACGTCCAGAGATCTCTCCCTTCTCAGAGCGCACAGAGACAAGAGGAGATGCAACCGCTTCAAGGCGACAACAGGGCACCAAGATCTTGGAGTGGTGGGAGCGCCTAAAGACAGGGCATACTCATAGATCTGACACCCAATAGAGCGCACAAATTCCTTCCTAGGGTGCAGAGATCTCGTCTAACCGAGGGCATAGCCCGGGTGCCGGGTTCCTCCACCCCTGGGGCCCAGGGAAAAGGAGCGCTCGGCCTGCTCCCTAGCCCTGGTCAGTGCCCGCTCAGCCCTTTCACCCCCAGCTCTCGAGAGCGGCATTCTCCGCGCGCCTTGTCGCTGCTCTGACCTTGGGGTCTCCGGCCTCGGGAATCCGGGTCCCAATCCCAGCCCCTCGGCGAGCCTGCGCCAGCGATGGTCCGGGAGCCGGGGCCGAATCTCCCCATCCCCCGGCCCTCGACAGCGCACGGGGAACCCGGAAGGAGAGGGGACCGGAGGAGACCCGCGGTGATCAGAGACGACCAGGGGAACCCCGGCCCGGGCCACCTGCGCCTCTCCCGCCCCTCCCCCCTCGGGGATAGTGGCTGCGGGGGCTGGGGACCCGGCCGGGCGGCTCCGGACCATCGGGGAGGAAAGTTGGGCGGCGGCGGCGGACAGAGAGGCGCGGGGGGCTGCGGGACACAGGGGGCGATCGCTCACCTGCTGGTCCCCGGCCCGCGCCTAGGGGTGGGCGGCTGCAGCGCGGCGCGGGCTCGGCTCGGCGTAGGGCTTGGGGCAGCGGGCGCAGGCTCAGCGGCCCCGGGGGCGCGATCCCCGCATCCCACGGGCGCCGCCGCCGTCTCGGCTCCGCTGCTCGGCTCTGGCTCCCGGGCTCGGCGGGCGGCGCGGGCTCGGGCTGGGGGCGGGGTCGGGGGCGGGCCCCGCCTGGGCTCGGCCTGGGGCTCCGGGGCCCCGGGCTGGCTCCGCCCCAGAGCGACGCGCCCGGGGCTCCGCACGTGGCGCAGCGCCCGCTTGGCTCGCGGGGAGAGCCACCCTGCCCGGCGGGGCGCACGCCCACCACTCTGACCCCGGGCGCGCCCTGCTGGAGACGGCCGCCCACGCGGACACGGACAGACAGACACGCGGACGCACGCCGACCTGCGGACGCCTCGCTACAGAGAGCCACCCACGCAGACCTGGACCGGCACACACCGACAAACGTGGGCACACACACCGCCCAAGCCAGAGTACACAGACACGCCCCTCCTCAGTGATCTGGGGACCCTACCCCAGACACCTCATTTACCCACGTGCATGGGTGGACATGGGCATGACCTGACATCCATGCTGAGCCACACTGACATACATGTACTTACACTGACATACATGCACACGGATACAGATATCGACGCACAGATATGCACTTGGACATAGCCATCGTTGACATATGCCGGCACTGAAGAACACATACTGATAAACCTAATGATACCACGTGACTTAGAGACACATCCATTGACACATTGACATGGAGACACTTAGAACCACATTTCTAGAGACAGAATGACAGTACAGAAACCCGTGCATTGTGATAGTTATGTGGACATGCTGACATGCATGACACCCCTGACTCTGTATTAAACACACAAGCAGCAAACACTAGCAGACCCACAGACACCTGCACATCTGCACACACTCACCCCCTTGAGCCGTGTCCCACACTGACAGGACTGTCCAATAAGGATACTGTCACCAACACTTATAGGATTGGACAAACAACCGTGTACTTGTAGGCACAGATTCATACATTCGCTCGTCCAGCCAGGCAGACCCACAGGGAAAGGCACGGGGCCAGTGGGAGTACATCTCCCATATTTAAACATGAGAGGCCACTGCCATCGGCCATTGCGAAGGACAGCACCTCAGCATCTAGGGCTATCACAGGAACAAGGAGGTGCACACACACACACACACACACACACACACACTGACCTTTCCTCCAAGAGTTTTCCTTCTCTGCAGTATTGTCAAGCTGCTAGGAAACAAACAATCTAGGAAGGCAAAGCAGGTGCTGGTCTTCAAGGGGTGCTGGGGTTCTGGGTTTGGGAGCCAGGACATGCATGGGTCATATATGTGCTTGCACGCGTGCACACACACGTGCACTCATGTACACACATACATGTGTAAGCATGCACAGGCAGACACACACACACACCAAACTTATTATGTTTTGAGACAGGGTCTCACAATGCATCTCTGGCTCGCACTGGAATTTGCTATATGGACCAGACTGGTCTTGAATTCACAGCGACCTGCCTGTTTTTGCCTCACAAGTCCTGAACGCTTGTACCATCATGCTCTGCCCAGCAACTTCTTCATTGGAATTTTGAAGAGGTGGCTGTGAGCCAGTGGTGTTGTCCATTTGGGACTTGAGTGTGGGGCTCCAGGAGTTTCTGGTGCCTTGGAGGATATATAAGAAGTCAATATACAGTGATGTTCCTGGCTCTGAAGGGGATGGACTCTGGAGAGTCTGACAGATGGACCACAGATCACTCAACTGCTGGCCTCTAGCGCCTGTCAGGCCTGAGGTTGGCCAGCAGCTCCCACTAGTGGTCAAAATGAGAAGTGCATCCAACGGTCCTGTTGCAGATCCCTCTGTGGGACTCATCTTCGCAGAGCTGGAGCCCACACCCATCAGGCAGGCGGCAAATCAAGGACCAGAAGGACCCACCCTCCCTGACATCTTTAACCTCCAGCCTCAGGATTCAGAATTCAGATCCAGACTTGCAAACGGACATTTGGAATGGAGAGAGGCTGAAACTAAAGGTACTGGGGATCAGAGGGGAAATCTCCCTTATTTCTAATTCTGAGCAGTTTTATCCTTTCTCCTCAGTGCTCTGCCAGGGGATGTTGCCCAGAGAGGTGGGCTACACAGTGCATCAACACACTAGGTTTAAACTAACTCTCTCTCTCTCTCTCTCTCTCTCTCTCTCTCTTGCCTTGTGGAAGAAGAAATGAAAATCCATATCCACTGGAGATTCAGTCATGAACACACAAATGGGACTCTGAGACAGAAGGCACAGTGTGAGAAAGGGCAACAGGCATCTGGAGTATTGGGTACCACCATCACTAAGAAATCCTGTCAGATCCTGGATACCTCTTTGTCAGGTGCTATTTAGTAAATGAGGAATATGCACCGAGCAGTTAGAGGCAGCACGGGTTTTTCTTTTCATTTTTATCCCATCCTTCCCCCTCCCCAGGTTCAAAGTTGGGTTAGATACATTGTCTTTCTAGGCTCTGAGACAGCTCTCTCCTATGACTGTGTCGATTTCTTGTCTAATTGCCAAAGCAAAACACAAAACGCAAAACACAAAAGCAACTTAAGGAAGGAGGTTTATTCTGACTGACATGAGGGCGCTTTCCGTCTGTCCGTCCGTCATGGCGGGAGGGGAGCATCAGGTGGCCGATCACATCGCACCCCAGTCAGGAAGCAGACTTGGGAAGCTGGCACTCGGCCTGCTCTCCTCCTTTTACTCACTGCAGGCCCCCCGCCCCCCATGAAAGATGCTGTCCACATGTAGGGTGGTGGATCTTTCTAGGAATTCTGTCAAACATGCCCAGAAGTATGTCTCCTGGGGGGGATTCTAGGTGCTGTCAAATTAACAGTGAATACTAAACACAGGGCTTCCTTTCTTTCGTTCCCACCAGCCCACTGCTGCCCCTTATTCTCCAAGCATCCTTCCTAATAGGAAGGGGAGTTCCCGAGAAAGCACAGGCCCCTGTAAAAAGGTGTTTGCACGCTAGGGGCTTCTGGTTTGTCTCTGACTGTTCCAGGCTTTAATTTTTGTGCCCCTTCTATCAAACCTGCACATAGGAAAGTACACATGCCTTAAATGTTTAATACTAGAGCTCCCTCAAACAAATCTTTATCACTAGCGCATGGAGACCAAACACCACCACAGCCCAGAGGTCCCTAAACTCTTGGCTAGTTTTTCCTGGTTTTTTGTTTTTTTCTTTTTGGTATTGTTTTTTGTTTTGTTTTTACATTTTTACTAATTTTATTTGTGTGTGTGTGTGTGTGTGTGTGTGTGTGTGTGTACGAATGTCCGTGTTTGTAAGTCAGAGGATAACTTGCAAGAGTAAATTCTGCCTTTCCACCATGTGAGTTCCGGGGTTTGAACTCGGGTCCCCAGTCTTGGCGCCAGGCAGGAGCCTTTTGTCTTTTTTTTTTTTTTTTAACAGAGCTGAGGACTGAACCCAGGGCCTTGCCCTTGCTAGGCAAGCACTCTACCACTGAGCTAAATCCCCAACCCCTCCCCAGCCATCTTGTTGGTTCTGCTTGCTTTAACAATGTTTATTGATGATGATGAAGTGTGCGTGTGGGTGCCCACGCCACGGCCCACTTGTACAGGTCAGAAGCATACTTCATGGAGTTGGTTCTTAACGTCCACCTTCATGTGGATTCCAGGGACAAAACTTGCTGATGCCGCGAGCCTTTACCTGAGGACCCACCGCACTGGCCTGAAGTTTGTTTGCTTTGGCTCAGTATTTAAAAAGGAATCAGAAAGTGCAAACTCTTCTGTTTCATTTTTCAAAATCAGTATGTATCTGTCATTCTATCCATCATCTGTCAGTCCATCCAGGCTGCTGTTTTGTCTTTGTTCTAGTCTGTTGGCCCTTCTCCATTGTACTGCTAATGGATGTTTGAGTGGTTGCTAGTTTAGGATTAGTATGAATAGCACACCGTGAACGTCCTGGAACATGAATCAAGGTGAGCGCATGTCCCCTTGAACCTGACTCTGCGTTGAGTTGACGGGTCTTCGGTACAGTGTGTCCACCTTTTGTAGCCATTGCCAGTTTTCCATACTGGTTCTGCCAGCATCCACGCCACTACAGTGACTTCTCCAGTTCATCTACGTCCTCTAGCACCGGGTATTTTTGTAATTTTTTTCTTTAGTCTCTTGAGTGGGTGTGCAGAGGTTTCGCATTGTGGTTTAATTGACATTTCCCTGGTGACTAATGAAACTGAGCACTTTTTCATCATTTATTGGCCATTTGTGTGTTTGGGCTTTTTCATTTGTATAAATGGGCATTGTTCAAGATTCCATTCTTTTCTTAGCCATCCCTACTCTGTGTGTGTGTGTGTATGTGTGTGTGTATGTGTGCTCGTGTTCTGCTTTTGAGCTCAATCGTGGTATTGTGTGGGCAGCTAGCTCCTTGCCTCATTCGGCTGTGATGTGCCCTGTGACCTCCTTTTCTCTCTGCATTCCCCTGAAGGTGAGGCTCGGGCAGCGACTGTCTTGTCTCTGTTTCCTTCACCTTGTTGTTCAAGAGGCTCAGAAGGGCTAAGAAGTGAGGCTGCTGGGACTGAGAACCCCAGAACACCACCCTAGCAGATGCTTTGGAAGATGGAGTTCGAGGTAGGGCCTGGACAGAGTCCACACAAGGCACTGGCCGCACCACCTTGCTGTCCAGCACTGGTTCTCCCAGATGAAGTATCCTGGATCTGAGCTCTGGATGGGCTATCTGCATCCTAGAGGCAGGAGCTGTCCTAGAAGGGAGGGATTTTAGTAAGACCTCTGAATGCCATAATTCTCTTGGGTTCCAGAACCCTCTCCACCCACCTCTCTCTCCCTCCCTCCCTCACCTCTCTCTCTGTGTGGTGTGGTGTGTGTGTGTGTTGTGGTGTGAGTGGTGTGTGTGGTATGTGTGGTGTGTGTGGTGTGTGTGGTGTGTGTGGTGTGTGTGTATATGTGTGTGTGTTTACACTACGAAACAATCTTAGATGTTGTTTCTCATGAGCCATCTGCCTTTCAAAATTGTTGCTGTTGTTTAGAGTCAAATCTCTGACTGGCCTGGAACTGGTTGGTAGTGAGCCCAGGGATCCTCCCATCCCTGCCTGCCCATCCCCGGCCTTACAAATATACACCAAAACATCTGGCTTTATTTTATTTTAACATGGGTTCTAGGAACTGAACCCAGATCCTCACGCTTGCACAGAACCCTCTTTGTTATCTCCCCAGCCCCAGAAGCCTGACTCTGTTAATTAATTAACTACTTACTTACTTAAAAACTTTATGAGTATGAGTATACTGTTGCTGACACACCAGAAGAGGGCACCGGATCCCATTACAGATGGTTGTGAGCCACCACGTGGGTGCTGGGGATTGAACTCAGGACCTCTGGAAGAGGAGCCAGTGCTCTTAACCACTGAGCCACCTTCCCAGCCCCAGAACCCTGGTTCTCAGCATGCACTTCACACCCACGCTGAGAGCAGGGTGGGGAAAGACCTCTTACTGCTGGTGCCCCTCCCTCAGCAGCTACCTCTCCGGGAACTCAGTCCTGCTGCTCTTCATCCCCACCCTGCTTTCTCTGCCCATACCTCTGTGAAGGCTGCAACATCTGGGGCTCGGCCCTCAGATTCCCCTGGATTTGGTTCAGGCATGGAACTTGAGGATGGCCAAGAGCCCAAAGCACACTTGGCCAGGAAGGAAACTTTCCTCAGAAGAGCTCTTCCACTGTGGAGCTGGTTACCCTCCCTCTGCCCGCCCTTCCTGCTTGGAGCTGACCTGACACAAAGGTCCTGCCAGGAGATGGGAAAAGACCTTGATCCCTTGACAGTGAGCTGTGGAGCTTCATTGCAGAGACCCAGCATTCCTCCCTCCTCAGGGATTTCAACTCCCACTCAAACATACAGAAAGTTCTCCTTGCCTCTACTCCTGGTTCCTCTTCCATTTTTTCCTTCTTATTCAACGTGGTATATATATTCAATAGAATTTTAAAGTTATGCTGGGCAGTGGTGGTGCATGCCTTTAATCCCAGCACTTGGGAGGCAGAGGCAGGTGGATTTCTGAGTTCGAGGCCAGCCTGGTCTACAGAGTGAGTTCCAAAGAATTCTGAAGTTATTTATTACCAGTGTGCGTGGATGTGTATATGATGTGTGTGGGTGCCACCATGCGACAGTGCGTGTGTGGAGGTCAGAGGACAGCTTTGTAGAGTTGGTTCTCTGTCCTCTTTCTCCTAAGTATCCTGAGAGAGAACTCAGGTGGTCAGATTTGTGCAGCAAGCACTTTATGCTCTGAACCCACCTCATGGGTCCTCTTTTTCATTAGTTTTTACAAAGTGATTTATTTATCTTTATTTTATGTGCAATGGTCTTTTGGCCTGTATCTATGTCTGTGTAAGGATATCGGATCCCCTGGAACTGGAGTCACAGACGGTTGTGAGCTGCCCTCCAGGTGCTGGGATTTGAACCTGGGTCCTCCAGAAGAGCAGCCAGTGTGGGCTGAGCCATCCATCTGTCCAGCCCCCATGTTTGTTTTGCCCACATAGAGTCTGTGTGTTGTTGACATTTGTCATCATCTTAGTGAGCTTTCTGGATGCCACTGATTTTTGTTTGTTTGTTTGTTTGTTTTTCTGAGACAGGGTTTCCCTGTGTAGCCCTGGCTGTCCTGGAACTCATTCCAGGCTGGCCTCGAACTCAGAAATCTACCTGCCTCTGCCTCCCAAGTGCTAGGATTAAAGGCGTGCGCTACCACCACACCACCCACTGATTTTGACGGCTGATCTCCCCTTTCAGTTTCTAGTCCAGATGATATCACATAGTCAACGGATGCTACCCTCTTGGGCGATCAAACTTCTGCTGTATTGTATTCCCAGTCAGGAGAGGGAGGGGGCAGGGAGAGAGGAACAGGGATTCACAGCCAAGGACAGGAATATGCCTCCCTATGAGAGGAGGCTGATTTGATCCCCCCTCTAACCCTGGCTCTCAGACACAGGTATGCTTCTATCTGAGGGACCATTGTCAAGCAAGAAGCATGCAACTGCTGCCTGTATACACCCAAGTCAGATCCGTACGTCTAGAGATGCCATCTGTCCCAGAGAAGAACTCTTCCTCGAGATTCCACGGTGACTTGCTGGGAACCCTGAGAGAATCGACAATCTCTGACTTGCACCGTCCAGTGTAGGGGGGGTTCCAACTTTTGCCTCAGTTTACCTGTCCCGTGTGCTGTCCTTCACCCACTAGCTGTGTCCATTGCAGTAACCAGAGTATAGAGCTTGAGTGAGTGAGGGGGAAGGGCAGGGGCTTTGATCACTTCATCTTATGTGAGCTTACATCAGGCACGTGATCTTTCTGTGCCTTCTATGTACTTAAGAGACGGAATAATTGCGTATCTGCCTCGCAAATTAGTGAGAGAAAATGAAGTAAGATGGTGAAATATTTTAAAGATGGAATACGTGTTTTACAGGTCGAATTTGACCATTCTGGTACCTAAAGCCTGTTCACTCAATAAACAAACAGATGAACAAACCCCAGAGTCCCAGGGAGAGATTTGCTTGTAAGCTTTCTTCCCCTTCCCCTCCCCCCTTTAACTTCTTTTTCTCCCTCCCTTTCTTCTTGATCAGGATTTCATGTTGCCTTGAACTCCCTATGTAAGGAATGCTGACCTTGAATTTCTGATTTCCCTGCCTCCTCCTTTTAAATCCTGGGACTGCAGGTGTGTAAAACCGTGGCTAGCTTACGATGTGATAAGAATGAGACCCAGAGCTTTATGCCTGCTTTAGGCAAGCACTTTACCAACTGAGCGATAGCCCCAGCCCATCCCACAGAGACTTCTCCTGAACACACTTGGAAGCAATATCCCCAAGGCCGGGAAGGCATCAGGGCTGGGTAGAGGCAGAGGCCAACAAACGCTTCCTTATACCAGTGGGGCTAACAGCCAGACTCCAGGAAGCCTCTGGGCTGAGGTGATCTCAGTGCAGCAGAAGCGGAAAAGGGATGGGGCGGGCTTTCTACCTCTCCTGCACCAACCCACAGGCAGTGCAGTGCTCTTGATGAGGGGCTGTCACTTTGGGTGGACAGCTTGTTTCAGGCAAGGGCAGTGTGAAGGAAGAGGTTGCTCTGGAAGCCAAGCCGGCAGCTAAAGACTGGAGGACCGACAGCACTTGGATGCTAACAAGGATTCTGAGCATCACTCAGCAGCCTGTCCTCTGCCCTTGGCTGGGTTAGACTGAGCTGCCGTTGGTGGCAGCAGTCTGAAGGAACAAGGAGAACCAGAAAATGATTCTGCATTGAACAATACCTCTCAGGCTTAGCTTTGCGGGTGAGACACATAGGAATGCTAGGTCAGGTTTCCGGCTTCACCCAGGGTTCCTTTCTCCCAGCAATCACAGCCCACAGAGGCCCATGCTAGGCATCTCTGTCCCCATGGTCCCCCACGTTCCAGCCACCCCGAGCTCTGCCACCCCCATGGAGTTCTGTCACCTTGTGGCCCTGCTACATTGTTTCACTTTAACGCTGTGTTTCACAGAGTAAGAGGGCCAGGGTGAGAGGTCAGACTGTGGATGGAGCGCTGGCGCCGGGATCAGCCCACAGAAGTACTGGTGTGTGTGTGCCTCAGGTACATTGCACGGTCATGTGACTGACTTTGCCTGTAAGGAGCATCCTTCAGATCGCATTTGCTTATTAGCAGGACCTCATAATGGCCATGCAAGCCCTTATTCCTGGATTGGGGTCAGCCGCCTGGGGGGACTCTGGGGCACCTGGTGTGGCTGTGGGAAGTAGCCATACTCAGAGTAGGTAGGTCCTGGGAGGGAGGATTTGGGGCTCTGGGCAGGCTATGTGCAATTAGAACGGGAGGATGAGGAATGGGGCTGGGCTGAGGACAGCTGCAAGGTGGAAGAAATTAGGGGAAGCCAGAGATTGGGAATTCTGGGTAGACACTGAGTTCCCAGAAGAGTTTTATTTTGTACTTTTAAGAAAAAAAAATTAAAGGGGTGGGAGGCTGGGGAGATGGGTCAGCCAGTAAAGTACTTAAGTTTGACTCCAGAGCCCACCTAGAAAAGCCTGACCTGGTGACTCTCAGCACTAGCGAGGTAGAGAGAGGCAGGTTCTGGAAGTTTGCTGGCTCAACAGCAGAACCTGTACGGCAAACTGCAAGCTAGAGCGAGAAGGTGTCTCAAGGTAAAAGAAGGTAGAAGACAAAAGAGACTGACTTCTGTCACACACACACACACACACACACACACGTACATGCACACACACAGATAAACAGCTAGAGAGACACACAAATGGGGCACACACACAACACACACACACAGGCACATGCATACACATTCACACACCCATGTGTATCTGTCCAAATACAAATGCAAACGTGTGTACACACAGAGAAGCACTTTCTGTCTATGCAGAACACGAGGGAGTCTTTAAAGATGCAAGTCGAGCTGAGAGAATCCAGCGTGGAAAGATTGTGCGTGTGACTTCGGTCCTGCGCACTCAGGTGCTGCTGAGCAGGAAGTAGTTCTGCGGTTGCCACAGATTGAGATGTAAAGAAGCAGACCACTGCCTTGAGGGAGGGAGGGGGCGTCTCAGGGGGCTGGATGCTGAGCAGGATTTTGGGTATTTCTCAAAACTTGCAGACAGATATGCAAACAAAAACAAAAAAAAAAAGAAAAGAAAAAAAAGAAAGAAAAAAAAGAATTTGCTTGGATGTCAGTTAAAATATAAATAAATAAAAAATGAAAACATGTGAGCGTGGGTCACTTTGCCCTTTTGGATGGAAATGGCACTCCTGGTCAGAGTGTGTGGGTGTATGGGTGATGAGTGTGGGCGTCAGAGCCCCTGCTTTCCAGGGGACCCCCTGAAGGAAGTTGGTGAGGTGTTTGGTCCTCATAGGAGCACAGGGAACCCAAAGTTCCCTAAGACACAGACATCACGGCAGCCACTAAAGCCTTCACTTCCATCAACTCTCAGACTCCTCCCGGGAAGGCTGGTCTGAGGGAGCCTGTGTGTCCGGCACCTAAGGGAAAAGCGATCGATTCCGAAATCCTCCAGGGGGCTGCTCGCAGCTATGCTGAGGAAGAGTGCCACCCTAACACCGGAAGGAGGCTCGCTGGCGGCTTCTCTGGGGCGTCCTCCCTGCTCCAGGACCACCTCCTTCATCTCTGCAGGCTAGTGCTGTCAAGAGTACCGAAACTCTCCTCCCACCCAGGACCGGCATGCTCTAAGAAGTGAATGGAGCAGCTGCTAGGCCTGAAGACTTTGCCCCCCACCCCCGCCCCAGGAAATCAATGCTCAGAGCTAGAAAACACTCAAAACTGGCATCGGATGACAAAAGCCACCTCTCGTCTTGAGCGCATGGGGCTGTGAGGGAGATGAGAGCAGAGGCTGGAGAGGAGGCTTCTCAAGTGAGCACTGACAGGAACAGAGGCGCTACCTCCCACTCTCCCTGTGCAGAGCCAGCGTCTGGGCTCAGACATGCTGACACTGCAGCCACTGCCCTGATGCGAGGACCACCCAGGGCCTATCGGTGGCAATGCTGTGGTGGGAACCCTAGGGAAGGGCCTGGAGGGGGCAGCTGGCAAGACCCATGTGACATCAGAATGTGGAGCTCCTTGGAAAGCTCCATTGAACGCAGTCGGCCTAGTCACTTGTGGCAGCATTGAAGCAGCAGCAAGGACCAGTTTTTCTAAGTCCCTTCCTGATAAAGCAGTGTTGGGGTCCAGCTTAGCTATATTTCCCACCGCAGGGCCACACCTTATGCACACGCCTTTCCAAGGGACTCTGTGAAACCCTGCACACGGTTTTTGCTCTATCAAAAGCGCCTCCTGAATAGCTCTCTCTCATCCTCAAGGCTTAATTTCCTTCCTTTGGAGCAGCGATTCTCAGCCTGTCTAATATTGAGATCCTTTAAGACAGTTCATGTTGTGGTGACCCTCAACTATAAGATTATTTCATTGCTATTTCATAGCTTTAATTTTGCTACTGTTGTGAATCGTAATGTAAATACTGGATACACAGAATATCTGATATTCAATCCCAAGGGGTTGCTACCCACAGGTTGAGAACCACAGTCCCCCAAGCCAGGCGTCCCATCTGCGATGCTCCTTCTAGGCAGATGAACACCGATAGGTTGCCTTCGACGCCTTTCTGTTCACAGCAAGCTCTGTTTAGGTGTCTGAATGAACAAATGTTCACTTTCCTCTTGGCTGAGTACCTGCAAGTGAAATGGCTGATCTGGAGAGAGATGATGTCTGTTTGGTCTGTATAGCTGTGGTCACACGCAGTAGGGTGTGATGGCTCATGCCTTCAATTTCAGCATTTGAAAGACGTGGGCAGGAAGTTCCTCGAGTTCAAGACCAGCCTGCTTGGCTTATACAGTGAGCTCCAGAGAAGCCAGGGCTAAAGTGAGACACTGTATCAAAAAAAAAAAAAAAAAAAAAGTAATCTCTGTGAGTACCAGGTCAGTAATTAGGGATCTGATTTATATTAACATATATATATGTGTGTGTGTGTGTGTGTATCATACACAGTCCAGCAGGTAGGTTAATATGTGGCAATTAGCTTTGTTTGTAGACTTTACTTTCAGTTTGTAGACTTTACTCAGTGTATGGAATGTTCAGATTCTTTGCCCACTTATTCCGTTAGCTTTTTATATTTATTATAGACTTTATATTTTACATTTATCATCATAGATTTTATATTTATCATATTTCATATTCACATTGCATCATTTATATTGCTTACCCCGAGACCTAAGAGAGCTTTGGGAATCCTTTGCGTTTTCTAAGACCCTTAAGGGTCAATGTGCTTTCCCTCTCTGTGTGTCTTCCTGTTTACTTTCCCTCCTCCTTCCTCTTCCCCTCCCCATCCTTCCTTCTTACTCCTTCCCTCCCCGTTTCTACTTGTCTGTGCTTGCCATTTGACAGAGTCAAAGGCTGGTCTTGACCGTACTGTATAGCCCAGGCTATACTCTTGACAGCCCCCCCCCCCCCCCCCCCCCGCTCCACCGGCCTTCCAAGCGCTAGAGTTACAGGTGTGCACCACCACATTCAATTCTAATTTTTCCATTTTCCTAACAGTATATTTTGCAGAAATTTTCTTATTTAGTTACTTCTAAGGCAGGTATACCCTTGTCTGGAATTGAAGTTGTCACCTTCCTGTCCCAGCTCCTATAAGCACCTGGGTTTAGAGCCCTGTATCACCAGGCCTGGTACTTAAATTGTTAATGAAGGTCAATGTATCAAGTATTTTTAAATTTTTTCTTTTAGATTTCTTTATATGTCTGAGTATTCTGCCTGAATGTATGCATGTGCCCACAGAGGCCAGAAGGCATTGGATCCCCTGGAGCTGGAGTTACAGATGTTGTGGGCCATCATGTGGGCGCTGGGAACAGAACCTAGGTGCTCTGCAAGAACAAGGAACGACTTACCCATCCCCCAGCCCTCAGTGTTTCATGGGCTTTGTTTTTTATGGTGTATCCAAGAGAACTTTGCCTAATTTAAGGTTAAAAGCTGTGTTCTCCCATGAGGCTTGGGACTCTGGGTTTTATAGTTAAGGATATACATAGTTTTTTTAGAGTGGATCTCAGTCAATTAAAAAAACAAACAAAAAAACCTGTTGTGCTGGGATTCTGACTACCAGTTTGTTAAGTCTACAGAGTATTTCAGAGAAGGACTGACTTCTTAGTTGTGCTGAGCCTTTCAGTTTGTGAGTGTAGGTCTCCATTTACTGAGATCTTTCCTTTTGGTGTGTGTGTATGTGTGTGTGTGTATGTGTATGTGCTGTGCCTGCCTATGTTTGTGTGTCACATGTGTGTGCATGCATGTGTGCTCTCTGTCTCTCTCTCTCTTCCACCTTACATATTGAGATAAGGACTCTCAATCAAACCCAGAGACATCTGCTCTCCCTGGCTGGCTTGCTTCAGGGATCCTCTCTCTGCTTTCTGAGGCTGGGATGGCAGGCCAGGGTCCTCACCCACCAGGCATTTACTGGGTTCTGTCTTTGTTATTATGCAGCTTTATCCATGGAACCATCATCTCTCCAGCCCTAATTTCAGTTATTATACGTGTACTTTAGACATGTTCAATATGTTTGTGTGTATATGTATATGTGTGTATGTGCATGTGTGTATATGT
The DNA here is from genome assembly GCF_947179515.1 of Apodemus sylvaticus. Classification (NCBI taxonomy): domain Eukaryota; kingdom Metazoa; phylum Chordata; class Mammalia; order Rodentia; family Muridae; genus Apodemus; species Apodemus sylvaticus. Next base: position 4,529,646 of record NC_067478.1, on the reverse strand, counting down.
GTGAGTATATGTATATGATGTATGTGTATATGTATATGATGTATATGATGTATGTGTTATGTGCATATGTATATGATATATATGTATATGATGTATATGTACATATATGGATATGTACATAGCAATATATATGAAATTCACCAAGTATCTGATCACTCTTGGACCTTTTAAAGAAAATTTCTACTTGTATGCCACCGTGAAGGTAATACATTAAAATACTTCAAATTAACAAACCCCTAAAACTGCTGAGCCGGGCACCCTGCACTCATGAAGTCTACGGTCCATATAATTCACTTTCCTGGTTCATATTTGTATTACCGAGGCCACCACAAAGTCTGCTGCATCTTTACCATCAGATCTGAGCACCATAATATCAAGGAACAGGTGACACGGCTGAGTGTCCTTGTAGTCACAGAATCTGTAAGATAATTATTTTGTACACTGTTCCCTGGCAGAGGTGGGTTGGTTTAAAGATCCTGATGGCAAAGCCACTCAGGTATAGTGTTGGTCATACCAGGTAAAAGCAAGATGCCTCTTGCTTGGAAGGAAGAGCATTTTCAGTCATGTGTGTCTGAATGCCAGGGGCTGTGTTGGTTTATACCAGCAAGGCTGCACCCTCCAAAAAACTGCATTTAGAAAACTACCCAATCAGGCACAGTAGTCCACAGGCATTCTGCGATCTTTCTGCGCCAGCCACACTAGTGCACGAGATGGGTGTAAAACCACTGCTGCTCAGGGGCCTCGGTGCTTTTTCTGCAACATCAGCCCTGGCGTCCAACAGGAAAGAAGGACGTGGGGTTCTGCCTGTTGCCAGATGTATCTATTGCAGGTGTCAGGAGACCTTGAACTTCTGATCCTTCTGTTCCACTTCCTGAATGCCGGGATTTCAGGTGTGCAAACCTTCCAGTTTGTGTGGCGCTGGGGCTGGAAGCCAGCCAGCATCCTGTCAAATTCTCAAATAACCGAAACACGCCTCCACTCCCACCCTCTCTTTAACTCTATTAGAAGGTAGAGTCCTTGAGACCAGGCTGTGCAAAAAGTTATAGGCCAGATTTACCATGCTATCATTTGCCAACACCTAAACAAATGCAATATAAATAAGTATAAGGTTCAGTGGTATTGGAAACTAAAATTTAAATAATCATATGTTGCTGGTGGCAGATTTAGATCCAGGAGGTGGGGGAGGCTGACTGAACCTGTGTTCCATTGTGACTTGACCACAACTTGGAGCATAGCTCCACTTTCCTTCCTAACCCCACAAGTACTCAGGTTCCCACTTAGGCCCATGAGTTCTGTGTCTGTTAGCTGGGCATGGTGGTCACATTTGTAAGCTCAGCATCCAGGAGGCAGAGGCAGGCAGATCTCTAAGTGTGAGGCCAGCCTGATCTACAGAGCTAGTTCTAGGACAGCCAGGGCCACACAGAGAAACTGTCCCCCAAACAACCAAACAAACAACCAAACAACCAAACAAGCAGACTGTACTGGCTGGTTTTGTGTGTCAACTTGACACAAGATGGAGTTATCACAGAGAAAGGAGCCTCCCTTGAGGAAATGCCTCCATGAGATCCAACTGTAAGGCATTTCCTCAATTAGTGATGAAGTGGGGAGGGCCCCTTGTAAGTGGTGCCATCCCTGGGCTAGTGCTCTTGGGTTCTATAAGAGAGCAGGCTGAGCAAGCCAGGGGAAGCAAGCCAGTAAGTAGCCCCCCTCCATGTCCTCTGCCCCAGCTCCTGCCTCTAAGTTCCCGCCCTGTGTGAGTCCCTGTTCTGACTTCCTTTGGTTATGAACAGCAGTGTGGCCGTGTAAGTTGAGTAAGACACAGACAGACAAACAGCAGTGCCCTTGCCTTTTAATCACTAACCGGTACTTCCCCTTCCTGCAGTGCTCGGATACTAAAGTAACTGATTACAAGGCCTTTAAGAGAAAGACTAGTGGAATAGAGTACATGCCTTCTAATCAAAGAAACCTCAGCCTGGGAAACTGACACATTTTAGAAAACAGATGAGAGGCTTATTGCAACAACTCTAGGCCTGTCTCTAGCTACCAGCTCTGGAGCTTTCTTTCTGGTTCCCAGTACCTACATCAGGCAGCTTACAACTGTCTGTGACTCCAGCTCCAGTGATTCTGATGCCCTCTTCTGGCCCTATGAGCATCTGCACACAGGTAACACACACACACACACACACACATCCATTCATTCACACAGAGATTGTACGTGTAGATTCTAGATATTTTCACAGACTTGGTTGAGCCTACTCCTGCATATTACATGGAAAAGCTCAGATTTATAACAGCTAAGCTACAGTCTTGTTGGCTGTGGCATTGGCTGAGCTGGCTGGGGCAGTGCAGGAGAGCTGGTGGGATGGCCAGCCCAGCTTCCACCCAGGCTCAGATCTAGGGCTTGAGTTAGCCCACCTCAACACTTACTCCATCTACGAACTGCTGGATTGTGTGTGAAGAGGCCAGCACTGAAGATCCAAAGCTGCAAGATCTCCATGACACAGGGCAGCAACAGGACATCCAAGAGGACTCCCAGTGAATGTCCAGTATTGATTGTAGCAGAAGTCAGAGGCCTCAAATCAGACCAGTGACTCATTGCAATGAGGAGCGTTTGCAAGTGGTTAAAAGCAGTGCCTGCTCTTCCAGAGGACCTGGGCTCAGTTCCCAGTATCCACATGGCAGCTCATAACCGTAGTACCAAGGCATCATCACACATACATGCAGAGTAAACACCAGGCACATAAAATAAAAATTTTACACACACACACACACACACACACACACGGGTGCATGATGGAGCACCTACCGAGCGAAAGGCGGTTATCTGTAACTGAAGCCAAACCTCAACATCAGGCATCCTCGGAAAGGATCAGATAAGAAAATGGGTAACAGACATGGGTAGGGTTTACCAATTGCTGGCAAGCCCGCAGAACAGGCTCATTGCTTTTAAAGACTTATTTTTATTCATGCACATGTGTCAGTGGGTGGGTATGTGCATGTGTGTATAGATGCCCCTGGCCACCAGAAGAGGGCGTCAGATCATCTAGAGCTGGAGTTAGAGGCGGTCCTGGGCGGTCCTGGAGTAGGAATTGAATCCAGGTTCTCTGGAAGAGCTGGAAGTACTTTCAACTGCCAAGATATTTCTCCAGCCTGGAGAAATATATTTACTGTTGATAATCAGGGAAAGGCAAACTAATGGTCATATTGCTGTATACCTTTTAGTATGGCTGAAATGTATAATAATGATAATAAATGTTGAATGGGATGAGCCATTTTAGTAAACAGGAAACACAATGACCTGGGTAGAGGCCATGATTGTTGGATGGGAAGAACCTATGTGATTGAATGAATGACACACTAGGAAACACGGACAGTGAGCTAGAGACCACGGCCTTGATGCACACGCCTGCTACAGATGATAACCCTACGGCCATTGGGTCCAGAACAAAGGTGAACACTCAAGCGGCCATATTGCTGAATATCAGGATATCCTGTCAGGCTCACGCAAGCTCAAAAGCAGCTTTGAAGAATGAGTGTCCAGGTGGAGAGATGGCTCGTCAGTTGAGAATATTGTTTCTCTTCCAAAGGAGCCAAGTTCAACTCCCAGCATTGATAGGACAGCTCACAACCATCTGTAACTCCAGACTCAGTTGATCTGACTCCCTCTTCTGGCCCTTATAGGCACTGCAGGCATGATACAGAAATACAGGCAAGCACATACCCATAACTGAAACGGGAGGAGAGAACAAAAAAGACAAGAAAGAGCACTGCTTTAAATTTGTGTGCAGGTCTGTGTTTGTGGTAATTGCTTGGCCAGAGGAGCCTCCCCAGGCCCCCTTTCTCCCGTTAGACTTATAAAGCAGTTTTATCTTCCTTGAATCTCTTTGGTGGGTTGATGGGTACGTTGTTTGGCTTATGGAAATGATACACACTAGGGCCACTGGAGGAGTGGTAACCTCAATGGAGGAATTGCCCCCATCAGATTGGCCTGTAGGTAAGTGTGTGTGGAGGAACTTTTTCTTATTAATGATTGGGGTAAGAGAGCCCAACTCACTGTGGGTGGAGCCATCCCTGGGCAGGTGGTCCTGGGTTCTCTAAGAAAGCAAGCTGAGCAAGCCACGAGGAGCAAGCCAGTGAGCAGCGCCCCTCCACGGTCTTTTCTTTCATTCCTGCCTTCAGGTTCCTGCTCAAACTCCAGCCCTGGCTTTCTTTGATGATGGACTCTAATCTGTGAGACGTGACAAACCCTTCCCCCCACCCCCTAATTGGCTTTGAGCAGTGTTGTTTCACAGCAACAGAGAAGCAAGCTGAAACAGAAACCAGACTAAGATGACAGATGCGGAGCCAATGGAAGTCCAGGTCTTGATTGAAGCTTAGAGTCAAGCTGGGCCGTTCTTCGTTCTCATCCTGTACTGGCTGGTTTCGTGTGTCAACGTGACACAGGCTGGAGTTATCACAGAGAAAGGAGCTTCAGTTGGGGAGGTGCCTCCATGAGATCCAGCTGTGGGGCATTTTCTCAATTAGTGATCAGGTGGGGAGGGCCCCTTGTGGGTGGTGCCATCCCTGGGCTGGTGGTCCTGGGTTCTATAAGAGAGCAGGCTGATCAAGCCAGGGGAAGCAAGCCAGTAAGAAACATCCCTCCATAGCCTCTGCATCAGCTCCTGCTTCCTGACCTGCTTGAGTTCCAGTCCTGACTTCCTTTAGTGATGAACTGCAACGTGGAAGTGTAAGCTCAATAAACCCTTTCCTCCCCAACTTGCTTCTTGATCATGATGTTTGTGCAGGAATAGAAACCCTGACTAAGACACACCCAGAGGGAGTGCAGGGCACCGCAGTGCTTAGTCAATGAGCTGAGTAGGATCATCTTCAGATGGCTACAGCTGCCAAATGTTTCTGAGGCTCCCTGTTCCAAACACAGGAAGCATCACTACCCAGCAGACACACACATGCACTCACACACACATACACACACATTCACACAGACATACACATGCAAGCATACACACATGCACACACATATACACATTCACACACACAAGCATACACATGCACACATTCACACACAAGCACACACACAAGCAAACACACACACACACACACATCCCTCTAGTTTACCTTATTATACAATTACATCTGGAAGCAGGAAGAGCGAACAGCCAAGTTTCTAATCATCAATTAACTGAGCCTTGACTCTGGAAAATGAGCTTTCTCCATCTTCAGCCCTCCACAGTCGTCTTTGCCAGCAAATGGCAGTGGCCAGCTTCAGTTGCTGGTTGTGCTGCTGGAACGGTGTTTAAAGGTCAACGGTAGCTGCGGCAGTCTGAGCTTCTTTGATGCATACAGGCGGATCCTGCCTTTTCTACCTGGACTCGCTTGGGGGTGATTCATCTAGAGTGCTTCAGGAGGACACACTTCAGAGTGTTTCCACTTGAGGGGATGGATGAATAATCTTCTGGTGCAGGGTTCATTGCTGATTGACGGTCAGGGAAGCACTTACCTGGGAGGAAAGAACTTGACTTTCACCACAGAAGAATGTAGGAGTGGGTACCTCCATTTATGCCAGGAACATCCTCTCTGAGCAGGCTTTGTTATTTTTAGTCAGTTTGCTTGAAATTCTAAAAAACCCCTAGCAAACCAACCAACCAGCCAACCAACCAACCAACCAACCAACCAACCCAACCAACCAACCAACCAACCAACCAACCAAAGAGAAGCCACAGCTCCGGTCTTCACAGGCACAATGCTTACCCAGTGTCCCTCACTGTAAGTCCAGTCTTTTTGGCTTTGTCATGGTTGCCAGACAGGCAACCATGCCTTCAAATCACAGGTGGGAGTCATCAGGTTCACAATCTTTACAGAAAGGCCCAACACTGAGCCACCTCTCCAGCCCCAGAATTCAGATTCTTATGAAGCAAGAATCCAGCCGGTAACCTGTGATGTCATGAAACTGGGTCTAGCCAGTGTCCCTCTTTTGTTAAATTTCTTTTCCCTCTCCTCCTCCACCTCCCCTTCCCTCCCTTCCCTTCCCTTCCCCTCCCTCTTCCCTGTCTACTTCCCTCTATTTCTATCTTCCCCTTTCTCCCATTTCTTCCCCTTTCCCCTTTATTTCCTCCTCCTGATCCCTCCATCTCTGCCCTCCCCTGCCCCTCCCCTCTCCTTCCCTTTCTTTTCTTTTGCTCTCCTCTTCCCTCTGGTTCTACCCTAACCTCTTCACTTGTTCTCTGTGCTCCTGTCTCACGAGAGAAAGATGGTAGAGGAGACATTCCTTCACAAAGCAAGACCAATATCTATCCGATATTTTATCACGTTCATTGGATAGTTAGCCTTTGGGGTCCTGGGCTGTGAAGAGCTATTTATGGGCCAGCTATTTGTCATTCATTTGACAAACGTCTGTGAACACACTTGGTAGTGATGCATCTCTGAGCACGGCAGAGTGCTTGAGAAGGAAAGACAGACAGACTGCTATACTACTATTCAAGGGAAGAAGATAAGTGCAGAGGCAGTGCAGATGCCTGTAACTGGACGGAGTGGTCATGGAGGAACGGCAGGCAGTGCGGGAGGAGGGGCGTGCATTTTATGCTGAGGGTGTAGCTTGTTTCCAGGACCTCTGCACTGAGGCAAGAGCGTGTCTGGTTTAAGGAACAGTCAACAAGGAGGAGGGTGAAGAGAACGTGGGGTAAGGTCTGAGAAAGGGGCAGATTATGTGTAAAGCCATCGTAATGACAGCTGTTCAAAATACCAAAGGAACCAGCGGTGAGGTTTGAATGGGGCCTCTGTTTGAAAATAGACTGTTGCAGGCAAGAGTGGAAATGGTTGGAAAGAAATCAAAATACTTACGGAGGCTGATGGCCACTTGGATAGTGTTGGGCCTTTCTGTAAAGATTGTGAACCTGATGACTCCCACCTGTGATTTGAAGGCATGGTTGCCTGTCTCGAAACAAAAGACACTGTGATTGGTTGTCAAAGTTGCCCATCTTGAAGGAAGACACAGGGATTGGACAGGGCTCTGGAGTCTCTACCTCTAGGAGAGAGTGAGTCTGGTTTTACGTAGATAGTTATATTTATTAAGTTAGAAAGTTATGTGCATGTCTGGTGGAGGCCAGAATAGGGTGTTAGATGTGGCAGAGATGGAGTTACCAGCATTTGTGAGCGCTACGAGCCCAACCCCAGTCCTCTGCAAGAGCAGCAAGTGTTCCTAATCGTAGAGCCCTCTCTGCAGCCGGGTGCTATTCCTAACACAGCGAGGGCTAAGATCTGGAACTATGTGCTCTACTGTCGTTTCTGTTGTTGGGATAAAATACCCTGAGACAAATCCAACTTTCAGGAAGAAAGGTTTTATTTTGTTACAGGTTACAGCCCACCACTGTCAAGGCAGGAACTTGAGGCAGCCAGTCATGCTCACAGTCAAACCCCGAGAGGAAGCAGGCACGTGCAAGCTTGCTTGTGCTCGGCAGGCTCCTTTTCCCACGTTCCCACAGTCTTGGACCTTAAACCCAGTGGATGGTGCTCCCGGCTCTGAGATTGGCTCCTCCCACCTCAGTACCCTCACCACCACACAGACCAGCCCACAGACTGGTTTCATCTAGACAAGTATCCCTTATCGAGATGCTTCCTGTGTGACTCAGGACGGTGTCAGGCAGATAACTGAAGCTAACCACCGTGGAAGGTCTAGGCTGTGTAAGGGACCTCTGTGATCTCATCCTGGGCCTCTCAGAAGGAAGCCCCGAAGTAGCCATTTTGTTTGAAGTATCCCAGGGATACCAAACTTCAACCCTACCAGGAGCATCCTACCCAATCTCCCTCCCTCTTGCCATGCCCTCTTCTCAACAGCGTCGGTCGGCTGCCTTGAGCGAGTCTCCCGTGCTGAAGGCAGTTCTGATTCACTTTCCCTGGAATTTCCTCTTTTAATTACCCACTCCTGAACTCCTACTCAGCCCCCAGGCACAGATAACCTAGGTCCAGTGTGTAAATGCCACCGTGGAGAGCAGTGGATGGTAATTACTTCCGTGAAGAGGGAGGAGGGGGAGCCCAAGCTCAGCCGCCTGAAGCGTCTTTCTTATTTTTGCAATTGTGAGGTAAAAACACAGAAAGCTCACTAGACAACCATGCTCGACATGAAGACGCTCCCAGAGAGGTGCGATCAGATGCCAGTGGTCGCCAGCGTCCCCTCTGCCTGGCAGGAACTCCTCGCTGGCTTCCGTAACTAATCTTTGTGTTTCTGTGTGTTCCTTCACAGAACAGCTTAACTCTGCCTGTTATGGAGTCACCTAGAGTAATATAGGATAGTTTTGTGTCTGGATTCTCTCATTCAATATTATTCTTTTAAGATTCATTCATAGACTTGTGGGGAGCTATTTCTCAATCATCTTTATTGCTGCATAAGATTACAGTCTTAAAAGTGACACAAGTTATTAAATTATTCTATTGCCAATAGACAGTGAATTATTTCTAATTTGGGTCTATTAAATCGACAAGAATTATTTTTTGTTTTAAATAAAAATTTTTTACATGTAGCATGTTTTGCCTCCATGTATATCTGTGTACCACATGTGTGCCGGGTCATAGAGGCCAGAGGAGGGTAGACCTGGAGTTATAGACAGTCATGAGCTGCCACAGAAGTGGTGGGAATTAAACCCAGGCCCTCGGAAGGGGCAGCCAATGGGCTTGGCTGCTGCGTCATCTCTCCAGCTTCTTTGTATGTGAGACAAGATGTCATGTAGCTCAGGTTGCCCTTCAACCCTGCAGGCGAGGATGGCCTGAACTCCCGATCCTCCCGCTCCAGCTTCCCAAGTGCTGGGATTACAGGCATGCACCACTATGCCTGGCTTTGTAAGAAATCTTGATGGGTGTCTTAGTTAGGGTGTCATTACTGTGAAGAGGCACCATTTCACTGGGGCTGGCTTACAGGTTCAGAGGGTCAGTCCAGTACTGTCACGGCACCAGGCATGGCAGGGTACAGGCAGACATAATGCTAGAGGAGCCAAGAGGAGCTGGCTTCCGCGCTGGGTGGGGCTTGAGCACAGGACCTCAAAGTCCACCACACAGGGACACACTTCCTCCAACAGGGCCATGCCTCCTAATGGTGCCACCTCCACGGGACAAGCATATTCAAACCACCACAGTGTGCGTGCCTCTTGAACCTCATGTATGTGGATTTGTTTGGGTGCCCTTCTAAGGAAAGAAATGAACTTGTGTGCTTTCAACTCCTCTATATAAAGTGAGGCTGTTTTCTGACACCGGTCGCATCAATTTATGCGCTCTCCAAAAGTAGTGCTGGACTTTTCTCATTTTTGCCAACATTTGATTTTTATTGGACTCTCAAGTATTTTTTTTGTAGACTCGGCCAACACACAATGCTATTTCACGGTGGTTTTAATTTGCATATTTTTCCTGATTGCTAATTAGGTTGCACACCCTTTTATATGTTTATTATTCAGATTTCTTCTATTATGAAGGGCCTCTTCAAATCTATTCTTTTCTATTTCATTAATTAAATTTGTTCCTTGACAACCCACACATGTATATACAGCATACTGACCACTCTTACCCCCATGCTAGACCCCATCTCCCTGCTAGACCAGGCCTCCCTCATCTACCTAAGCATCTCTGTCTCATGAATACGCCTATTGCTTTTGTTTTGTGAGCCACTGGGTTTAAACAGGGTTGCCTGTGTGACCCTGGGTTTGGAGCTATCCTGGTGGAATAGCACAGTGGTGGAAGCAGCGAAGGGTACAGCCCACAGGCCACACCCCTTCCACAACTGATGGTCTACAGGGCCAGTCTTGTGGGGACTGAGTGCAGGTAGCTGTAGCTGTGAGGTCATGCTTGCAAAGGCAGTGCTGGGCCTGGAGGGTGGCGCTTTCCAGCCCTCCCTCACCCCTCTTCTGCCTCTCTTAGTTAGCTGGTGGAGATTTACACGATTCCCCTAGCCTTTTAGATGCATCTTTTGGAAAACTTAGTTTTGAAGTAAGTAGTCATTCTATAGAAATCATATATTTGCATTTTTTTTTCTGAGACAGGGTTTCTCTGTGTATCCCTGGCTGTCCTGAAACTCACTCTGTAGAGCAGGCTGGCCTCGATCTCACAGAGATCCTCCTGCCTCTGCCTCTCGCTGCTGGGATTAAAGGCATACACCTGGCTATGTTTGAATGTTCTTTTTTTAAAAGATTTTATTTATTTAATGTATGTGAGTACACTGTAGCTTATCTTCACGCACACCGGAAGATGATATCAGATCCCATGACAGATGGCTGTGAGCCATTATGTGGTTGCTGTGACTTGAACTCAGAACCTCGGGAAGAACAACCAGTGCTCTTAACCACTGAGCTGTCTCCTCAGCCCCCTATATTTAAAGTTTTAAGGTTCTGCCTAACATTATTTGCCCATTTTCTGGAGCAATTTAGTCTGTTTTTATTTAGTGGATTCATTGGCATATTTATATATTAAAAACTACTATGCAGTTGTTTGAGAAAATAGTCCAATTGGTAAGGTTTTTTGGTGTGAACTTGAAGACCCAAGTTGGGATCCTCAGGACCCAAGTGAGAGTTAGATGCACCTGGTGTGTACCTCCAAACAACAGTTTCAGGTTAGGGAGTGGAGACAGGAGGATCCCTGGGACTTGCTTGTCAGCCAGCCTACCTACGCAGTGAGCTCCATGTTCACTGAGAGACTGTGTTCCAAGAAGTAAGGTGGAGACAGCTGAGGAGGTGGGCTGGCTGGTTTTGTGTTAACTCGACACAAGCTATAGTTATTTTGGATGAGGCAACCTTAAGTAAAAAAATACCACCTACCACCAGATTGGCCCATGGCGCTTCTTTTTTTTTTTTAATTGATGACCGGTGGTGTTGGGCAGGCCTAGCTCACAGTGGACAGGGTCACTCCTGAGCTTTGGTCCTGTGTGGCACAGGGAAACAGCTGGACAATGCACGGGATCAAGTCAGTAAACCACACCCCTCCCTGGCCTCTGCATCAGCTCCTGCCTCAGCTTCCTGCCCTGACTCCCCTCCGTGATGGCTGCTCAGTAAGCCCCAGGCAGCCCTTGTCCCCCATCTCTCCATCCTGATTGCTGGGGTCACAGGCACATGCCACCACGCCCAGGAGCTTTTTAAGGTAGGTTCTGGTGGCAGTCAAACTCCGGTCTTCATACTCCCATGGCAATCAGTTTGTTCACCGAGACATCTCCAAGCCCTCTTAGCTTCGCTTCCAGTTGTTTCTTAGCGTCCTCCCTCTCCCTGTCGTACTGGAAATTACATACTCTCCCTGCTTGTTAGTAGTGACTCTAGTAATTAAGCCACACATTCTTAACTTACCAGAGTCTAAACATAATAAAAACCTTTATTTTCCTCCTGGCCAATCAACACGGCCTTCTGAGCAATTCTCACCACATCCTCCCAGTGTGTTGCTTGTCTGGTATTTAACTAGCACCACAGATGCTTGAGACCATAGAAGCAAGCATTGAAATACACCAGCCGTCCTGCCGCTGCTGGAACCTGAGAACTGCCCTTCCATTTGTCTGTCTGAAGCCTTCAGCCTGCGTTTCAACAACTCACTCAGGATCTGTTGGATGCCACAAGCAGGGAATCGAGGACAATGTCTTAACCTTTGTCTAAAGGCAAAAACCCATGCTTGGCCTTCTGGGTTGACAGTGTTCTTTTTAAACTGTCTGCCAGTTGATTAGTTTCATGGTATAAAAAAAATTAGTAATTTTCCAATTTAAATTTTAAAGGCTCTTTAAAAGAATTTCATCCATGAGTGTTGTACTTAATAGTATTTCTATTCTATCTCTTTTTCCCCTTCCCTTCTCCCTCTTCTTCCCCTCCTCCCCCTCCCCCCCCCCCACTTGCTCCAGCCCCAGCTTGCTCCGGTCCGGTCCTCACTCACCCCATCTGCCCCCAATGCTCTGCCCTGCCCCTCGCTCTGCTCAGGGTCTCTTGCTCTGGCCCCCACTCACTCCGGCCCCAGCTCAATCTGGGCCCCTATTCTATCTCTCACCCTCCGACTCCACCTGTGTCTCTCCAACTCTCTCTCAAGTTCTCTTGTTATTGTCTCACACACACACACACACACACACACACACACACACACATATATATGTTTTTAGGGCTGACCCCTTGGGATTGGATACTTACCAAAGAGGGGGGTCCCTGGAAAGGACTGGTCCTCCCACCCTCAGCAGCCATTAACTGCCTGTAACTCTTCATCTAGGGTGCAGGTTTGTGAGATTTCCCCCATCCACACCTTCATGCCAACTGGTATTATCAAGATGTAGGTCTTGCTGAGGCAGCCATAGTTTGTGCTACATCTTGGTTGTCTGTCTCTTAAAATTGTTCCACTTCCTCTTCTGAGATAGTCCCTGAGACTTAGGTATAGATATATCGATTGGGATTGGCCAGCCCATGGTTGGTTGTTGTCTGTGTTTTGACCAGTTGTGGATTTCTTTAATGATCTGCACCCTTTGCAAAAGCAAGCTCCTTTGGTGAGAGTGAGAGGTGTGTGACGGGAAGTGTTTATTAAAGAAAAATGCACATTTTATGGATGTTGGCTTGGTCAGCCCCATTGCTCTGTCTGATCTCCGGCAGAGTTGAGGGATTCTCACATATTCTGATCAAAGACATTCTAATGTTGTCTCCTGGGGGGTGCATGAGGCTGGATTTGCTCCACACGCCTGCACTTTCCACATCTGCTCAGACCAGCTCTTTTCGTGTAACAGGGCCACTAGGAAAACTTTAGAAGTGAATTTAGTTAAGTTTTTAAAAATTACAATGCCTTACTTTGCCTGTGTCAGGTCAGGAGTGCGTGTGCCACAGGAGATCATGTGCAGAGGTCAGAGGACAACCCAGGAGTCAGTTCTCTCTTTCCACCAGGTGGGTCCTGGGGCTGGCAGCAGGTGCTTTTCTGCGCCAAGCCATCTCACTGAGTCGAGATCTAGTGAAACTTTAAAGAGATGCTCTTGCTTTCGCATGGAGTGCATTCCTGAAAACTGTGAAAGACTCAGTCTGTTCTGGGCCCCTGTGTTAATGGTTCCTGCTAAACCTTGACAGGAAAAAAAAAAAACACCTTTATTCCTTTGTGTGGAATAAACATGGGGTGTGTTTGTTTTCCAGGAATGCTATAGCAAAGTACCACAGGTTAGGTGGCTTAAAGAACAGACATGCATTTCCTATGTCTAGCATTCCTGGAGGCTAGACATTAACAACCAAGGTTCTGGCTGTGCTCTCTGACGTCTAGGGGAGAACCCTTGTCCCCCTCACCATCTCTGGGCTTCTGAGGAGTGTCAAGAATGCAAGCTTTTACGTTCCTTCACCAGCAGCAGGATCTGTCTTCACAGGGAGTTTCCATTGTATGTGCATTACCCTGCTGTATGTTCTTCTGTGGATGTCCAAATCACCCTCCTATTTTAACACCAGCCATGGAATTAGGGCCCAAATGAGTATGGCTGCATCTAGATTTGGTACCCCTACAAATAACCCACTTCCAAATGAATCCCTATCAACAGATGTACTGGCTGGTTCTGTGTCAACTTGACACAAGCTGGAGTCATCACAGAGAAAGGAGCTTCAGGTGAGGAAACGCCTCCATGAGATTCAGCTGTAAGGCATTTTCTCAATTAGTGATCAAGGTTGGGAGGGTCCATTGTGGGTGGTGCTATCCCTGGGCTGATAGTCTTGGGTTCTATAAGAAAGCAAGGTGAGAAAGCCAGGGGAAGCAAGCTAACAAGTAACATCTCTCCATAGCCTCTGCATCAGTTCCTGCTTCCTGACCTGCTTGAGTTCCAGTCCTGACTTCCTTTGGTGATGAACAGCAATGTGGAACTGTAAATGGAATAAACCCTTTCTTCCCCAGCTTGCTTCTTGGTCATGATGTTTTGTCCAGGAATAGAAACCCCGAATAAGACAACAGACCTCCTAGGTAAGGACCTCAATAGATCTTTTGGGAGGACATAATTCAACCTACAAATTGAGGTAGGAGACGGGATAAGAAATACTGTCATAGGCAGAGTCAGTTGTCAACTTGACATACTCGGAAGAAGAAATGCCAAATGAGGACCTGTCTCCATCAGGCTGGCCTGTGGCCATGTTTGCGAGACACTGTTTTGATAGCTAGTTAATGTAAGGGGATCCGGTCCACTGAGGGCCGTGCAGTTCCTGGGCAGGCACAGGAGGACTGGCTGTATAAGAAAGGCAGTTGAGCAAGCCAGAAAGCAGAATTCCTCCACGGTCGCAGCTTCAGTTCCTGCTCCGAGGCTGGGTTTCTACCTTGGCTTCCCTTGATGATGATTTACTAGAAAGTCTGAGATGAAATAACCTTGTTCCTCCTCAAATTGCTTTTTTTTTTTATCAGTGTTTTATCACAGCAACAGAGACGCAAACTAGAAGAAATACCTCCGAGAATAAAATCATTGATTTTGTAAAAAAAAAAAAAAAAAAAAAAAAAAAAAACAGTCCGCTATTTGGCTACTTCTAATTTTTTCACATTACACTGCAAAAATAAGTCAGTCCCCAGGCTGTCTGTCTACCCAACTGTCTTGTAAACACAAGTAATTTCAGATAGCTTCTGGTCTTGACTGAGATGTTGACAGTGTACTCTGCAGTCTGTGTCTGTGTCCCTTGGGTCAGTGGCACCGAGGAGTAAGCACATGCAGTTGCGCTCACCTTTCAGATGTGACCTGGGAGAGTCTGGCTTGTGCTGGGATGGCTCATACCTCCACTACCCCATCACCACCGTGCCCCACACACCTGTGAGTGCCCCCACACACCTGTGAGTGCTCCCACACACCTGTGAGTGCTCCCACACACCTGTGAGTGCCCCCACACAGCTGTGAGTGACCCCACACACCTGTGAGTGCCCCCACATACCTGTGAGTGCTCCCACACACCTGTGAGTGCTCCCACACACCTGTGAGTGCCCCCACACACCTGTGAGTACCCCCACACACCTGTGAGTGCCCCCACATACCTGTGAGTGCCCCCACACACCTGTGAGTGCCCCCACACACCTGTGAGTGCTCCCACACACCTGTGAGTGCTCCCACACACCTGTGAGTGCCCCCACACACCTGTGAGTGCCTCCACAAACCTGTGAGTGCCCCCACACACCTGTGAGTGCCTCCACAAACCTGTGAGTGCTCCCACACACCTGTGAGTGCCCCCACACACCTGTGAGTGCCCCCACACACCTGTGAGTGCCCCCACACACCTGTGAGTGCCCCCACATACCTGTGAGTGCTCCCACACACCTGTGAGTGCTCCCACACACCTGTGAGTGCTCCCACACACCTGTGAGTGCCCCCACACACCTGTGAGTGACCCTACATACCTGTGAGTGCCCCCACATACCTGTGAGTGCCCCCACACACCTGTGAGTGACCCTACATACCTGTGAGTGCCCCCACACACCTGTGAGTGCTTCCACACACCTGTGAGTGCCCCCACACACCTGTGAGTGACCCTACATACCTGTGAGTGCCCCCACATACCTGTGAGTGCCCCCACACACCTGTGAGTGACCCTACATACCTGTGAGTGCCCCCACACACCTGTGAGTGCTCCCACACACCTGTGAGTGCTCCCACACACCTGTGAGTGCTCCCACACACCTGTGAGTGCTGGCAATCTCATGCTGGAACCGTGAAAGCTTTGGCCACCCGCCACTGGGCCACTGGCATCAGAGAAGGGGAAATCCACATCTGTGAGAGACGCACGGTGAATCAGCCTCTACGGTTTGTAACTATCCCAACAGTGAGTATTACTGTACATCATACAGTCAGTGAATTACCCAAGCTTTTTGATTATGGCTGGGAATGTCTCCAGAGTCCACAGGATTCCATATGACCTATGTTGACATGTGATGGCAGATCCTCATTGTCAACTTGGCAGGCTTGAGAATCATCGTGAAAGCACATCTCTAAGTGTTCCTGTGAGGATGTTTCTAGAGAAGTTTAACTGAGGAGGGAGGACTCACCCTAAGTGTGGGTAACACCATCCCATGGGGAAAACAGGTGGGGCACAACATTCACCTCACTGTGCCTCATGATTGTGGATGTGATGCGACCTGTCAACTCATGCTTGGATGGTGTACCCCCAAACTGTTACTCAATACATATCCATATATCCATATGTATACATGTACATATATGCATATATACATTATACATATGTGCACATATGCACATACACATATACACATATATGCATATGTATATACACACATATCTCTATCTTATCTTCCTTAAGTGGTCTTATTAGGTATTTTGTCACACCAGTAAGCAAAGTGTCTAACACACTGCTCCAGTTTGCTTTTTGTTGCTGTGATAAACATCACCACCAAAAGCCACCCAGGGATGAAAAGGTTTATTTCACTTACAGATTATATTCCTTTACTGAGAGATGCCAACAAAGAGACCGGGAGTCAGGAACTGAAGCAGAGACCATGGAGGGATGCTTCTTACTGGATTGCTTTCTCTGGCTCATGCTTAGCCAGCTTTCTTATAACCCAGGACCACCGGCCCGGGGATAGCACTGTCCACAGTGGGCTCGGTGGGGCCTATACATCAATCATCCATCAATAGGATTCCCCACAGACAGAGCAGCAGGTCAGTTTGATTTGGACAATCCCTCAACTGAGACTCACTTGTCCCAGATACCCTTGCTTGTGTCAAGTTGATATACCAGGATATACACCAAATACACTTCAATTCATCCATGGAGATTAGCTCCTGTTTTGTTTCTTGTTCCTAGAGTAATGTTTGCCATTTGACAGGTACTTGCAAGTGTTCGTTGGATGGATAAAAACCTACTGGCTATAATATTTTATTCACCAGATTTTTTTCTTGAAATATCCATTTGCTTTTAATTATACTAATGATGGAGTCCTGGTCCCATGGGACTATGGTGGCCTTCTTAAAGTTCTATTATGAGATATAAAGTGGACTCTAGAACATAGTTCAAATCTGCCTTGGCCAGTCATAGAGGGAGGACTTGGACACGGCAATGCTGTTCTCCCTATCCACTGGGTCTGAGTACCATGAGATTTAAGCATGGGCCCGAGAGCTGTCTAATCTGTCTCCTATTCCTACAGACTTTAAAAGTGGAGAAACTGAGGTTCACAGGGGGAAGAACTTAGTCCTAGCTAGCCAGGCGATCAGTACAAATGTAAAATAGAGCCAGTTAGGGATGGACGGTTAAGAGCACTTTCTAATCTTGCAGAGGACCTGAATTTGGTTCCCAGCACCGACATTAGGTAGCTCACAAACATCTGTAAATTCCAGCTGCAGGGGACTCAATGCCAGCTCTGGCCTCTCTCTGGACTTGTACTCATACGTACATATTCATATATATGTATATGTGTGTGTGTATATATACATATATATGTATGTATATGTGTATATATATACATATATCTTTAAAAACTTAGGACTTGGCTCTCCAGCATCTATGTCAGCATCTTCAAGTTCTCACCGCAGAGCACCAGGAGCCCTGAGAGTAAAGGGGAAGTAGCTCATGGCACATGTTAGTATCATACATGCAGGGGGCAGGCATAAAATGATACTTTAAGATATAAAGCTAGGGGTCTGGAGAGATATCTCAGTTTGTAAACAAGCATGTGGACTTGAATTTGACCTCCCATAACTTATGTAAAAACACCAGGCATTCAGAGAGTGCACCTATAATTTCACGCTGGGGAGAGCAGAGGTAGATAGATCCCCGAGGCTCATGCCCTGTCAGCATAGCCTATGAGAGCTCCAGACCAGTGTAGGTACCTGAGGAATGACACCAGAGATTGACCTCTGGCCTCCAAAGGCACATGTCATGTGTACACATAACACACACATGTGTGTGTACACACATACGCACAAAAGATGTTACTCTTGCTATACCTTTAAAAATATCAATTTTATTGGCCGACTCACAGGTGTTGTCCTGCAGCTGCCAGCATGCAGTCATGCAAATCCTAATCAGCAGTGCCACCCCTATGCGACTTCTCCAAGATTGCCTGAGAGCATCAGAAATGTCCTTGACATGTGTCTCTGGGAGTTCTGGTCACAAACAGCACAGGGCAATGACATCTCCTGGAAATTCGGAAGATACGTCAAAGTGGAAGAGTATTCTTGGCTTTTGATTCCTATTGGGGTGGGGGCTTTCTCAAGGATGTCCCCATTCAGCTCTGACACCATGGCCAGTGACATGCATTGGTGAGGCTGTAGGTCAGTGCCATCTCCAGAGGGAAAGAGTTAGCACAGCACAGAAAGACATCGGAACCCGCCCGGGAGTGTTTTCACCGAGGTCCAGGGCTGTTCCCTTCCTTAGCAATGACTCCATCTTCATTTTCCATTGAACTAGATGTGCTAATGTTGACTCTGTCACTCAGGCCCCTGGTGACGCTGTCATAGGATGGTGGGAAAGACGTAGCAGAAGCAGTTTCCGATTTGTTTGGGAGTCCACTGTCGCCATCCACCATGAATGTTACACAGCCTTCCCCGGGGAGGGATGCACCATCCTCCTCAGCCCTGGGCATGTTCAGGGGGTTGGAGAGCATCAAGGAGCGTTGCAGCATGTAGCTCCGATAGGCCTTTTGGATGACGGTGGCTGAGATGTCTTCCTGCTTCCACCGGAGGGTGGTTGCTATTGGTTCATAGGATGCTTTGGAAAGATTAGTTGCCATGAACTTCTCTTCCATATTCGTCTTCAGTGAATCCAACTCCCCAGATTCTCCCAAGACATTCTTTGTGAAGGCAAAAAGGATGTCCAAACAGTGGATCTTATCTCCAGGGACCAATGGCAGGTCCATCTGGATCAATATATTCTGATTGGGTTTTGGGATTCTAAGAGGGCCAGAGAGCGTGTCTGCAAAGTCTGAGAGGGCAGAAAAGGCAATGAACTGTGTGGCCTCCGGGTCGAACTTCTCCCAGGTCTCGTAGAACATGTCGAAGTCGTCCTCGCTCAAGGGCTCTGTGCTCTCCTCCGTGGCCACATTGAAGTTCTCCAGAATCACTGCGATGTACATGTTGACCACGATGAGGAAGGAGATGATGATGTAGGTGGTAAAGAAGATGATGCCTACAGCTGGGCTCCCACAGTTCCCCCGGGAGCCATTGCTGTTGGGCAGGTTGGGGTCGCAGTAGGGGGGTCCTGTGTTGAGGATGGGGCTGAGGAGGCCGTCCCAGCCAGCCGACGTGGTGATCTGGAAAAGGCATAGCATGCTGTTGCCAAAGGTCTTGAAGTTGAACATGTCGTCGATGCCGGCCTCCTCCACCACGTTAGCAAAGCTGGCCATGCCGAAGATGGAGTAGATGAACATCACGAGGAAGAGGAGGAGGCCGATGTTGAAGAGGGCGGGCAGGGACATCATGAGGGCGAAGAGCAGCGTGCGGATCCCCTTAGCGGCTCGGATCAGCCTGAGGATGCGGCCGATCCTGGCCAGACGGATGACGCGGAAGAGCGTTGGGGAGAAGTAATTTTCTAGTGACTTAAGGATTACAGAAAACAACAGACCTGGGGAATAGGGCAGAGAATTATCTAATTAGTGTCTCAGACCATGAGCTCTGATTAAGTTGGCTGTGATGACATTTCTCAGTGTAGGCATCCGTATCTCAGGAGTCTGGGTTGGGAGCCTGACCTAGGTGTTAGTCCAACAGACCGTTCAGTAACTGTCCATTGCAGTAACCATCGCTCCCTCAGGTGGTGTTTTGACTTTTCTACGATGTTCTTTATCTTTCTCCCTACCCAGAATATCTTATTAGTTAGCCTCTGTGGTTTGGTTAAAACCCTGTCTGCTTCATCATACCCTACAAGCATGTGTGGGAATATCACAGTGGATCCCATTAAATTGTTCAATTAATATGTATTAATAATTACAATAAAACACCCTCTCTTCCATAGCCAAGGTCAGCTGGAAGTAACTGTGGTCTAGTCCACATACCCAGAATGCTTTGCTTCCAACATGACAGCACCACCATGCCCACTTCTCCTTCCTGGTTCTGTGCTCTGGGTAGGCCAGGACCCCCCTATGACTCATCTCCTACTGTGAAGATTGACTCAGTTCCTGGCTCATGGGCCCACAGATAATTGTATGGAACTTACACTAATTATAAGGGAGGCTAGGAGTTGGGTAACTTGCTGACAGATGAATGAGACTGGTTCTGAATGGCCAGCTGCCCTCACAATGGTTTTAATTTATCTCTTCACGTCCAGCTGTACTTGAACTCTCTGTTAGCGCCCAGAGACAGGCATTTTCAGGGTCAGTTATGTCTCCCAGTCCTACCCATGATTAGGAAGAGTAGAAAGATGAAGAGTGCATGCATCCCATATGTCATCTCCTGTGGGATTGTGTGCACATATGGGTTACCAATGCTCTGGGAAGTTCTCATGAAGTCTACGCCACCCATGGCACTCCTGCCTCCCTGGAAGGAGTCACTACTTCTGGACACGTGCTGTGTATCTTTTGTTTTCCCAGGGTTTTGTTCAGGAGAGAAAGAGAGTGCACACTTGCAACAGCAAATGTCCTTCTGGTAGGGAAGACAAAGAGGAGGAAGAGAAGGAAGATGGATAGGGAGGCTCTTCAGGCGGTTCCCAACATAGGAGTTCCTGCCCAGTGGATGAGGCTGCCACATAGGAACTAGGAACTGACAGAAGCCCGTGTCACGGGGTCACAGGACACATGGTCATTCTGTATCATTGATATGCATGGCCAGACAAGCAAGCTTACATCAAAATGTCCTTGTGAATCTCTTACTTTGAAAGACAGATGAAACAAAATAAATAAAACCCAAACCCACTAGCCAACCAACCACAGAACCTTCTGTTGTGCTAAGTCACATGATCCTCAGAGGGAGGGTTTTCTTTTGTTTGCTTTCTGTTTGATTTTTTTTTTAAAGGAAGTTTCACTCTATAGTCAAGGCTGGCCTTGAATTCACTGTAGCCCAGGCTGACCTCACATTCACAATATTCCTCCTGCCACTTCCCATTCTCAAGTGCTTGGATTATAGGCATGGGTCACCTAAAGTGTCAATCTCAGCACTAAGTAACTAATGAACTGACTAATTAGAAGGGAGAAGACTTTCAGAGGCAATGGATTTGCTTACGGTGTTGACTGTAGAAGTGCTTTCATGGATATACAAACCCCAAGCCTGACAGGTTGTGCATATTAAGTACATATTAAGTGCATGCAGTATTTCTTTTTGTATATCAGTCTTAACTCAATAATGTGGTTTTAAAAATCCTAGCAACAACCCAACAGTAATACCAGGACAAAACAAAGCCAGATTAAAACTCTCAAACAAATAAATGCCACCCAAGATTCTGTTTTAACACTGGAGTCTGGGGTGGGGTTGGGGGTGGGGATGGGTTTCTGTCAGTCGTATGTAGATGCTGCCAGGTCGATAGCAAATCAATGGGAAATTAAAGCCACAGGTATGCTCTGACACAAGAAGGCGGTGGTCCCGGGTCCAACTGACCAGTGAATATTTGTGACTCAATACGAAGTTGGTGAGTCAGGATGTGTCCTGTGAAGAATCAAAGGTCAACTAAGTCACAAGGCCAGGGACAGTGTGACAGTCTTCACTGTCAGCTTGCCTGGATTCAGGATAACCTGGGTGACCCAGTTCAGGGTATGTCTCAGGACACGTCTGAAAAGTTCAGAATTTAGATCAGCCCTGAATGTGGTGATGCTGTCCCCTGGGCTGGAGTCCTGGGCTGAAGGGAAAGGACTCAGTGAGCTGACTGGAGCACGGTGTGACCATTAACCCTATGCCAGCCACCGTTGCTGCGGCCTTTCCCCCAAGGTGACTGCGTTCCTCATCCACTGGGAGCCTGAGCAGGTCAGTGTTCTCTCTTGAGTTGCTCTTGTCGGATGTCTGGGAGTCTCTTGGCTGTTGCTGTAGGGAGCTAGTCCTTTAGAGGAGCAGCACAGCCTGGTCTGAGTTTGCATTTACTCTGTAACTTGGCCTAACATGGCTAACCTCCGAGGCTCCGAGTTAAATGTCTAACGAGAGCAGTGAAGATCAGTGGCCCCAGCCTGGTGCTCAGAACTCAGTAAGTAGGCTGTTATAGCGGCCTCATTTCTCACCTCAGATCCCAACCCAGAACCACTGCACCCAAAATATAGAGGCTTCACTAACACCCAGCGCCTTTATGGCATTGATCTCAACGTGTGGACCTTCACATTTCGGTCTCCTGTGATGACAAGGCGAGACTCACTGATCATCTTCTTCTGGGAACATCCTGTGGGTATTTAAAGGCTGCTGCCTCTGAAGGCTGCACGCACTGGGCTCTCCTAACCTAGGCCATGTGCTAGAAAAACGTGAGCTGAGCCTAGTGAGATGGCTCCGTGGGTAAGGCCCTTATAAGTGGGGTACAGGAGCATGTACAGGAAATTCCGGTTGCTCTTGCAGCAAGACAGGAGGTGGCCCCAGAAGCTGTGGGCCAGCTAGCTTGGCAGAAAAACTCGGAGAACAGTCAGAGTCTTTGGCTCAAACAATGTGGAAGATGAGGGCTGACACCAGAGGAGTCTTCTGACCTCCACACGTACATCATCACACACACACACACACACACACACACATGAGAGAGAGAGAGAGAGAGAGAGAGAGAGAGGGGGGGGGAGAGAAAGGGGGGGGGAGAGAGACAGACAGACAGACAGACACAGAGACACAGAGAGAAAGAAGGGATTTTTTGAAAGGAACAGCTAAACAACCACAAGCAGGCACGAGCCCCTCCCCCCTCCCCCCAGTGCATAGCTGCCACTTACTCCCAATGGACAGAATCACCACAATGAAGTCGAACACATTCCAGCCGTTGGTGAAGTAGTACTGCCGGAGGGCGAACATCTTCATCACACACTCGCCCGTGAAGACGGCCACGAAGAACTGGTTGATTCTGCCCAGGACCTTTGTCTTCTCCTCGCTCTGGTCGTCCGTCTCCACCATCATAGTGATCATGTTGAGGCAGATGAGAACCATGATGACAATGTCAAATGCTTGCCTGGTCACGATGTCAAACACGAAGCCCTGGTACTTATTCTGAGGGAGAGAAGGAAGCCTCAGGCCAGGCTGTTCCTGCCTGCTGTATCCAACTCCTAGCCGTGAGGGCTCTTCAGGCTCCAATCTTTCTTACCCCATTCTTGCCCCTGCTGCAAGCTCTCCAGCCTGTGAGTTGACATGTGTGTAGTTTCTGCTAATTATTTGTCTATATCACCAAACTGCAGCCTCTCCAAGGGCAGTTCCTGTGTCCATCTTGCTAACAGTTCGAATTCTAGCATCTGCATAGTGCCCTTCATGCAGTAGTAGTTCCTCAAGAAATTGAGGGAATGGAAGATAGAATGAGTTAAATACCTTGACATTTAATACATAGCTAGCGTTTATTATATCTAACTCTGTATAGAGGCACTTACTGGATGGATACTGTGTCCAGAGTCCCACGTGTGCAGCTTACAAGGGTCTGGGAGAAGAGCCTGCCTTTGCTATACTAGGGTGCTTCTGGATGCTTTCAAGTGAGTGGGGCAAGTGCTCCTGTAAAGCTACTCCCTACTGATGCTTCACAGTGGGGGCAGGGTTGCTACCCTACTGGTTTAGAGCAGAGAATCAGACCAGAGAGGGCCAGGCTCTGTGTCTGTGTGTGAGTGGCTATTGGCTTAAGTCCTGGCGTGGGACGGGTATTGTCGAGCCACTAAGGTCTTCCGCGTCATCACTGAAAATGCAGAGAAAGAAGAGGCCCATTCATGGTTACATGACTTCTAATCAAACCATGCAAGCATCGGATTAGGGTAGGTATCCCAACTTTTGGCTGTTCCAAGCTCAGCCTGTGGGCGGGCTCATATCTCCATTACCCTCTGTGTCCTCAGAGACAGTGGAGAGTGATTGATAACATGGAAGCCTGGAGTCTATTATTTTCTCATAATGTGGAGTCTGTGAAACCTGCTCTTAGTGATTTCTATAAGCGAGAGCACTATAGAATAAAACCACTCAGTCTTGTAGAGCTTTTAGCTTTCCCAGCAGTTAAGACAAGATTCAGAATGTGGGCTTTACCAGAGGCAAAGGGGTGGGGTGCATACCTGGTTTGGAGAATCCTTTTGTGGTACTGTGTTAGCTCTGCCATGAGCAACGCCCACACAGTGTCTCAGCCAATGCTCTGCTTGGCTCACAGACACATCGGTGGAACAGTCTAGAGGCAGATGCCGGATGGAGAGAAAGCTGGTCCTGCGAGGACAGAGTGTTCGTGCAGCTGTCCTGGCAGGTGTGGAGGCCTCTGTGCCCTTCTGTTTGACCATCAGACTATTGACCCTACAGACCCTGAGCGACTGAATTTCCCTAGGAGTCTCACGCCGGGTGAAGGAATAGAAAGAAGACTAAAGCCTCGTGCCAGTCAAAGGGGAGCTTGTCTCCCAGGACGAGAGTTTTCAAACTGTTTTAGAAACTAGTCAGGCCACCTTGCAGGCTAGACTGGAGGTGAGTTAATGCTGGGTCAGTTACGGGCAGGACCACACGACCAGGCCCTTCTATGCACATCATATCTCCCACTCTTGATTCCAACCTAAAACTCGTATCAGGACTTGGAAGATAGACTTGGTTGCCCAGGATCTTTTTACTTCTTTATCTTTATTTGTGGCCATGTTGAATAATTTCCTTTCCTGGCTCTCTGTCTCACTTATCTCGTTACTTGGTGTTTTGAGGGTAGGAGGTAGAGTCCCACTTGTTAGGGCTGCCAGAGCCAGGCTTGTACCCTAAAATTTCCAGTGTCATTAGATAAAGTAGGAAAGATTCCCCTCATGTTTCCTTCTTGGTTCTAGACAGTAGGGAGGCTCAAGCTTATTTCACTGGGCAGGTGGTGCCAGGTTATGAGTGCTGGCCAGGGCACAGGCTGTGGACTGTGGGTC
The DNA here is from genome assembly GCF_947179515.1 of Apodemus sylvaticus. Taxonomy (NCBI): domain Eukaryota; kingdom Metazoa; phylum Chordata; class Mammalia; order Rodentia; family Muridae; genus Apodemus; species Apodemus sylvaticus. The sequence continues at coordinate 4,504,779 of NC_067478.1, read as the reverse complement.
CTGGAGAGCAGCCTCGTATGGTCTGTGCTTAGACACAACTCTGACGGTTCCCCTAAGATTTAGAAGTGTTGTTGAACGTCCCCAACCTCGCCTCAGCTTCCCTTGATTAGGGAACGCAAGGCTAATGTGCACCAGCCTTGGACCACGATAAGAGGAGAGAGCCGTGCCTCCCCACTAAGATTACCAACATAGTCAATTAGTAGTTTAAGCTCTCTTCCAAACAGATGGAGGATCCCAGGGTTCTGGCACAGACCCAGGCAGTGAAGCTACTTCCCTCCTCAGGGCGGAGGGACACCCACCCTATGCCACCACTGGAGGATGTGGAGGATCCCAGCTGGGGCTTCACAGGAAGCAACGGTGTCCACCTACAATCCCCTCTCTGACCGTGTGGCCTGGAATTCCAACGGTAGCCCCATGCCTTCTTATCTACAGGGCGGTGTTTGAAATGGAGCCCACCTTATCCTGGGGATAGCGAGAGGAAGACACTCTAGCGGCCTGTGGGCTGCTTCATACGTGGTGGGAGGCTGGAGAGAAGCATCAGAAGCTTTGCTTATTCTAAAGAGTGGCTCAAGCACAGGACTCGGGTCCCCACAGGAGCTCAGCAATAGCGTGAGGCCAGTGTAGGCCGAGCTCAGCCGCTCGCTTCTTAACCTCTCACCTGGGTAGCACTGGCTGGGCGCAGCTCTCCATCTGAATCTTTTAACTTTGAGATTGTTCTTACCCACTGATGTGTGTGTACAGGTGCTTGTGCATGAGTGTATATAATATGATGTGTGTAAATGTGTGTGTCCATCTTCAGGAAGTCCAACACTTGCTCAGACTCACCCAAACCCAGCTGTCTTCATATTATGGGATTTTAAAGGCGCCCCCTGCCCTTCCAAGGCCTGGACCCCCCTCCCCCGTTCATTCCTGGTCCAATACTTGTGAACAGATTCTAGATGGCAACAGATCCATTCTCATTATGACACACAAAGTATGTTGAAGGTGACAGCTCTTCTCCCTGTAAATGTCCTGATGGCCTGGACTCACTTTAGTAACCCATATGAGGGCCACACCATGGGGTAGAAATTCTGTCCACCCTTACTTTTTTGTAATCTTTTCAAGGCCACAAATGAAGCCTAAGGTTGCTGGGTGATGCAGAACTCATCAGACGAGCTGGTCAGACGCACTCACAGAGCTGCTTTCACTCCATTTAAACTTCTCACTTTGGGGGCCTGGGAGCCTCATTGCTTCCACCTCTAAACTTGGCCCAGATCTCCCCCATACAGCACCGGCCAGGCTTCTGTTCAGCCCAGGCTTAGGCTGAATTAATTCTCAAACCTGCTCAGGGAGAGCGAAACCCAGGGGGCTCACCAGGGGCCGTGGGATGGGCTTCTGGGGTTTCTTGGACCCTAGCTTCTTCATGGCATTGTAGTACTTCTTCTGCTCCTCCGTCATGAAGATGTCCTGGCCCCCTAGGTAGAGGAGAGGGACCCACTGATGTTATTAAAATAGCAACACCCGAGTGTTCTGTATAGGAAGAATCATTCCAGCCTTCCTATCTCCTCTGTGGGAATCATCAGGGAATGTCTGCCCTGAAAGGGGATGGCCCATTGTAGACTCCCTGCCTGGGTTCGTTTCTACAGCCAAATGCTCCACCACAGTGCTATACCTATTAAAGACTCTGAGGTGAGCACCTGGATAAGAGCCAGTGCCTGGGTTTCTGAAGAAAGCTTGTTTCTTTCTGTTCTACAGTACTGAGAGTGGAGAGGGCCTGGGAACAGGGCTCTAGGAGAAGATGCAGGTACAACGGGAAGACGTTTTATACCTTTAACACTCATATTTTATATTCTAAATGTAGCTAAATAATTGAGATTAGGTTCCTAGGAAGCTACGGGAAGGGTGGAGGTCAAGAACCTCCCTTCCCAGAAGGCTAGGATTCTGAGAGTGCCTACCGGATTGGCCCTTCCTGAGCCATCCTGACTCTGTCCCTTGGGGGCTTAAAGCTCTAGGGTGGCAGGTGCTAGAGCTCTCTCCCTGTCAGAAGTTCTTAAGGCATCATCTGTGCTATGTGGCTCCAGCTTAGGAGGCCGAGGTCACTTTACTGGAGGATGGGAACCTTGGGGAGCTAACCCTGCAAATATAGATCCCCAAGCAGTAACTGCAGCAAGCACCAGACGGCAGTGAGGTCCAAACCCAAGGGTTGAATATCAGCTTGGTGCTCCAGACAGGAAGTGCTGTAAGTATCCCTGGCTTTTAGCCAGGAGGCCACAGCTGCTGGAGGGACGGGGAGCACAAGAGTCATTACTGCGGCGGCAGCGGACACACCGGAGGCCCACTTATCTTTTTTTTCTGTTGATTGAAGTTGTCAATTATGACCCCGACAAAGAGATTCAGCGTGAAGAAGCCACCGAAAATGATGAAGACAACGAAGTATATGTACATGTACAGGTTGTCCTCCCAGTTAGGCTGACTGTTGATCTGTGGTCAAACAAAACAGGAGATGCAACAAGGGTGTGAGGCTTAGATTCTCCTAAAAGTCAATGCTGAGACATGACCCTGGTTCTTTACCCATGAAGTGGGATTGAAGGGGCTGGGAAGAAGACGTAGGTAAGAAAGGCTGAAGGGGTATTATTAACTAGGCTGCTGCTGCTGCAGGCAACTGTACACACCCCACAGTGGGCCCACCAAGGAATAAGGAAGTGCAATGTTTGTCTAGGAACCCCTAATGAGAGTTGTCTAGAAATACCCACCCCTGTGCTGCTGGGAGAGGCCACTAAGCAAGATCTGATGAGCTGAGAAAGACTTCAAACAGAGGATGGGAATCCCAGAGGACTACAGGGGCTGAGGGGGACACTGGCGGTACATCAGTTGTGCCTACCATGACAGGAAGGGGCCCTTCTCGTCAGCATCACTACTGTTAGGGTTTGAACGTGGAATGTCTCCCACAGGTTCATTAGTGCTTGGATACTTTGTTCCTAGTTGAAAAGCTGGCTGAAAGACTTGAATTGTTTCCTGTCTACTCTACTTCCTGACTGGGACTGCAATGGGACCAGCTGCCTCCCTCTCTTGTTACCATGCCTTCCAGGCCACAGGGAGACCATATGGCTGTGAACTGTAGGCCAAAACAACATCTTTACATTGTTTCTTGTCAGGTGCTTGGTCATAGTAACAAGAAAAGTAACAAATCCAACCGCCTCTCCACAGCTGTGGACACTAGAGGTGAGTAGCAGACAGGCTGGCCAAGTCTAAGCACGCACAGAAGAGCCGGGCTAGTTGGGCTCAAAGACCCCAAAACACAGCAGCTGGATGCTGCCACAGAGATGGGCTGTGGGAAGCTGTGTGTGTGCCTGACTCTTATGGCACCAAGGCCTTTTAAACTTTATCACACAGAGAGTCGCTGCGCTGTGACAGATGCACAGCCGGGAAGGCACGGGAGCAGAGACTCACTTCTCCGGAATCGACAGCGGCGTACATAATGTCCATCCAGCCTTTGAAGGTTGCCTGGAAACAAGAAGGTGGAGGACAGTCAGCGTCTGTTCCTGTGCCTGGACCATCAGCTCTAAGGTGGCTCAGCAGGAAAGAGCAAAGGAAAGGAGGCCGGGGAGGAGAGAGCTCAGGTGGAGAGGGAAGAAAGGGAGAAGCCTGTTGGTGACTTGACTAACTTCACATGACTTCAGGTAATCCAGAACAGTGTCCAGTAATCCAGGAGCCGTGGAACTGCCTAGAATGTGGCTTGGTCTGGGACGCTACTTATCTAGTTATAGGGACAACAGGAACAGGCTGTTCTGTGCTCTGCTGGGCCGACATTTTCTCCATCATTTCCCCCCTGATGCACGTGACATAAGAATAAGAAAGACATCTGAAAGTGTGCCCACATCTCCTGTCTCCAACTTTAACATTCTGGTTTTGAAAGGTCAATGATTTTAAAGTGTATTTATTTATTTATTTATTTAAAAATCTAATTTATTCTTCTCTCATGTACTACATCCTGACTCCAATTTTCTTTTCTTCCTCCTGTTTTAGCACTCTGTGTTTGTGTGTGTGTGTGTGTGTGTGTGAGTGTGTGTGTGGTGTGTGTGTATGTATGGTGTGTGTGTATGTGTGGTGTGTGTGTGTGGTGTGTGTGTGTGGTTTGTGTGTGTGTATGTGTGGTGTGTATGGCGTGTGTGGTGTGTGTGTGCTTTGTGTGTGTGTGTGGTATGTGTGTGTGGTGTGTGTGTGCTTTGTGTATGTGTGTGGTGTGTGTGTGGTGTGTGTGGCGTGTGTGGTATGTGTGTGTGTGGTATGTGTGTGTGGTGTGTGGTGTGTGTGTGTGTGTGTGTGTGTGTGTGTGTGCTTGTTTTAATGCACATGCATGCAGAAGATAGAGGAAGCTGTCTAGCGTCCTTCTCTATGGCTGACTGCCTTACTCCCTTGAGGCATGCTCTCTAAGTGAATGGGAGGCTCGTGTTTCTTCCTCTAGGATGGAGGCCAACAAGCTCTCCTGATGTTCTGATTTCATACCCCCAGCTCTGGGGTTGGAGGCCAGTGCCAACAAGACCAGAATTTGACATGACAATGAGGATCTGAACTCAGGTCTTCATGCTTGCATAGCAAGTGCCTATAAGCCCTCTCCCCTCCTAGGTTTAGCATCCTTGAGATCTCAAAGGCAGATGTGCTTTGTAACGTATCTCAGGCATGAAGGAGACTTTGCTCTCTCCTGCCTGTTACAGCTTTGGATAGCTACTTGAATAACACATTTGTCCAGCTTTCTCATAAAGCTCCAGCTCTTGCATCCTGTCCTGACTCTAATCTCCAGGGGTTAAGCGCCGTCCCCGACAGACCACAGCTACGCAGAGGTTACTTGTTCCTTGAGTGCATGAACGGGGGGGGGGGGGGGGCGGTGAGTGGTTGGGGGGGGAGGAGGGGATAGGAACTCATAGGCGAATAAATGTGACAGATGTGTGAGTAACTGCAACCACGTTACAGTGCGCGCAGGCCCGGATGGAGGTGTAGACATAGGCAAGGCTTGAGCACACGTGACTGTTATCACCAATAGTGTCCATCACCGCAACAAACCCAATCAGCTGCATTGATTTAAAGCCCTGACCATGTGCCTGCTCTGTACACCCTATCAATCAGTCACAAGTCATCTCTCAGCATAGCCTCGTGGGTGGCCAATCTTCTTATTTTATTATCTCAGCTAGACTTAGCCAACAGTAGCCCTGTGAGCTCACACTCATTCACGAGGGCTTCTCATCTAGGACTGTCATCTGTGGAAATACAGAATGGCTTCGGTTCACACTCAGGACTGCCTCTTGTAGCATCTATTCGGTATCTTCTGGAAGACTCTGGAAGCTCCATTTACTAAGGAACAGAAAGGACAGACCTCAGACTTGACTCACCACCTGGAGAAGCGCGAGGTAGCCCATGGCAACGTTGTCGAAGTTGACTTTGACGTTAACCCAGAAGAAGTGGCCTGTGTTGTTTTGATTGTGACAGTCGGACTGGTTAGTTACGATTGTCGAATTCACAACGGAAAATGGATTGTTGCTGGTGTCGACGCATCTCGAAAACTTCCCGGCGAAGAGGTTCACGCCCATGATGCTGAAGATGAGCCAGAAGATGAGGCAGACGAGGAGGACATTCATTATGGAGGGGATGGCGCCCACCAAGGCATCCACCACTACCTGGTGGGAAACAGAGGAGGACCTGAAATCCCCAAATGTCACTTGTCTGTGCTTCTTCACACAAACCTGCGTGTGGAGACTGGAAGACAGCCTTCAGTGTCATCTTCAGGAATCCCACCCACCTCCTCTGAGTCTCTTATGACCTAGAACTCACCAGGTGGAGTAGGCTACCAACGAGTCCCAGGAATCCGCTCAACTCTACCTTCCCAGCTTAGATTATATGCATGCATCTTCGCCATGCCTGTCTTTTAAAATTATGCTTTGCCCATGGGGTCTGGGGCTTGAATTAGATCCTTATGTTTACAGGGTGAGCTCTGTGCTAACTGAGCCGTCTCTCCAGCGCACAGCTGATTTGAAAACTCCACTGTTATTTGCAAAGTTATGGTGATCACTTTGAAGCACTGGTGGTGGTAAGGTTGGGAGGAGACTGACAGCAGTAAAGGAAAGGGTGGGTGGAGAGAAAGCTGTAGGACATAAAGGCTGTGTCCAGAGGCAGGGACACCTTCAGGGGGACTCTGGCTGAGGTGCTGGGCAGAGGTTATCTCTACAATTGCATAGAGTGTCAGAGAAAAGGCTCCCTTGAAATGGAACAGTGAGACCAGAGAAGGGCCAGGACCCTTCCCTGAGGGCGTAAGGTCTGAGGCCTGGGGGTGGTGGCATTTGTGGGTGAGAAGAAAAGAGGTTCTTAAGATCAGACTTGAGGGAGACAAGAGAGTTAGATGACATAATGTCACCAGAGCCTGATCAGGAAGGGACAACACAGAGCTGATATCTGGAAGTGGGACCTGTCACTTTGGGTCAGTGATATGGAGGACATGGGGGTGGGGGGAGTCAGAGAAGGCTTATGAAATACTGCTAATCAGAAAGGTTCCAAAAGCAGGGTCTCACCCTCATGCCTTCAAATCGAGAAAGAGCCCGCAGTGGTCGGAGGGCACGGAGAGTCCGAAGGGCTTTGATGGATGCCACGTCTGAGTACTCAAGGATCTTTGCTATGAGGCTGGTCAGAGAGATCTGGTGCAGGCAGAGACCAAAGCATTATCCAAAGAATGTCATCTGGTGGAGAGAGACGGCAACTCTATGCCCAGCCTCCTCGTTCTTGCCTGCTCTGTCTCTCTAGCCCATTGTCCTGGCTCTGCCTTTTCCTGAACCCTTGAAAGTCCTTTTCTTTTACTGAATTAAAGTGTTTATGAGTATATTAATCAAACATAATACATTATATATAATTATACATATATTATTATATAGTATATTAATATATTATATGTACATTATACTCTATGTTATATATTATATTACACACACACACATATATATATATAAAATATTCACCTCCCATGATTCCCTGTTGTTTCCCTCATCTTCCCGATGACCCCTCCCTTCTCTAGTTAGGTCCTTTTTACTTCCATATCTTATTTTTAGAAGACCCAGTGAGTTTCATCTGGGCAGCTGATGTCCCTTCCCTGTGCCTGTTATAAACCTCATCATGGTGGTTTGAGTGTGAAATGTCCCCCACAGGCTCATGTATCTGCACACTTGGTCTCCAGCTGGTGATGCTCTTTGGGCAGGTTATGGACCCTTTAAGGGAAGAAGCCTTGCCAGAGGAAATGCATCCCAGAATCACTGGGGTCTGACTTTGGGACTTTATAGCCTTGCCCCACTTCCTGTTTTTCCCCTTAGAACAACCCCTGCTTCTTGAGTGAGGATGAAAAAGTGACCATCTAGTTTCCTGCTCCTGTGCCATGCTCCTCTGTGGTGATGGACTCCATCTTTCTGGATGAAGAAATGGCCCAAATAAACCAATTCTTCCCTAAGTTGCTTTGGACATGGAATCTTAACACAGCAACAGAAAAGTGACCAATACACTTATTTTGAGGGATTTAAAGTTCTTCTTCATTATATTTGCTTAGAAAATTGGATTGGAATGAATCCTGCTTGTATGTGTATGTTTAGGTTCCTCTTGGTGACCTGCTGGATTGGGACACTTTTGCCCTTTGTAAAATGAGAGTCAACTGGAAATTGGGGATTCAGGAGTCAGCTAGTTCTTACAGTGGGCAGTTGTCTGAGATCTAGCATCAGTGGACACTTGAAGCACAACCGAGCAATGAGTCCCACTTGGTCTGCCAGTTCTTTTTAGGTGGTACCCTGAGGGTAGCAAAGGACCCAGACTGTCATGGAAAAAAACAGTCTTCCCAGGAATCTCCAAGATGCTAGGAGTAATGTTCTTGGGACAAGCTCAGCTTGATGGGTCTGGGAGACAGGCCCACAAGATCCTGGTTGATGCCAAACTGAGGCTAGGCTTACCGGAGTACCTGAACTAGGACTCAAAACAAAGGGCTGACATGTAGCTCCTTGTGTCTGAAACAATACCCATTCTCCAAATGGGCAGTCTATTCTACTAGGCCAACAACAATCACGACAAACTGGATGGACCTCCTTCTAGCATCAATACAAGGCTGATACCATCAGGTACCCAGCTGTCTGTCTGTCTGAGGACAACAAGGTTTGGGCCAGTTTTATGTCAACCCTTTGCACATCCTCCAGGGAAGTATGTTTCCTGTTCATTTACAGACTGTGTTCTGCTTCTTTACTGTGGTTGTGATGAGACACCCAACAAAACACAGCCAAGGGGAGGAGGGGCTCATCGGGCTCCATCCCAAGCTACAACCCATCGGAGAGGTGGAACTCCAGCCGCATTACAGCACATCCCTAAACAGCAGAGAACCACGCAGGGATCTCTGTGCCATTGCTCACTGCTCCTGCTTGTCTGTCTTCACTGTTGGGCAGCTCCGAGGAGGCCAGCCCATGAAATGGGGCAGCACACACCCCAGGGTAGATCTTCCAATTCTAGTTGACAATCAAGGCAACCTCCTCCCAACCCCCAGACATGCCTATAGGCCAACTGGATCTAGTGAATTCCTCAGCTGAGACTCTTTTCCCAGGAGATCCCAGGTGGACATTTGAAACTGACCATTAGATTGGAACAGGAAGGGTGAAAAGATGGTGGACCACGAGAAGAAGAGGAGGATGGTAGATTGGTGCTTGGGCAGATAATGAAGGACAGGTGGATGGGTGGCTAAGTGACAGGCTATCGGGTTAGAAGGATGAGCCAAACAGTAGACAGAAGGGTTAAACAGCAGTGGGGGATGGACAGAAGGAAGAAGGGGAGGATGAAGGGAAGACAAAGTGAAGAGTGAGAAGGGATAGCTAGAAGGAAAAGGGGCGATGAGGAAGTCAAGATAGATGAACTCTTGGAAGGAAGGAAGGAAGGAAAGAAGAAAGGAAAGAAGGAAGGAAGGGAGGAAGGAAAGAAGGAAGGAAGGAAAGAAGGAAGGAAGGGAGGAAGGAAAGAAGGAAGGAAAGAAGGAAGGAAGGAAAGAAGGAAGGAAGGGAGGAAGGAAGGGAGGAAGGGAGGGAGGAAGGAAGGAAGGGAGGAAGGAAAGAAGGAAGGAAGGAAAGAAGGAAGGAAGGAAAGAAGGAAGGAAGGGAGGAAGGAAGGAAGGAAAGAAGGAAGGAAGGAAAGAAGGGAAAAAGGAAGGGAGGAAAGAAGGAAGGGAGGAAGGAAGGAAAGAAGGAAGGAAAGAAGGAAGGAAAGAAGGAAGGAAGGGAGGAAGGAAGGAAGGAAAGAAGGAAGGAAGGAAAGAAGGGAAAAAGGAAGGGAGGAAAGAAGGAAGGGAGGAAGGAAGGAAAGAAGGAAGGAAAGAAGGAAGGAAGGAAAGAAGGAAGGAAAGAAGGGAGGAAGGAAGGAAGGGAGGAAGGAAGGAAAGAAGGAAGGGAGGAAGGAAGGGAGGAAGGAAGGAAAGAAGGAAGGAAAGAAGGGAGGAAGGAAGGAAGGGAGGAAGGAAGGAGAGAAGGAAGGAAGGGAGGAAGGAAGGAAAGAAGGAAGGAAGGGAGGAAGGAAGGAAGGAATGAAGGAAAGAAGGAAGGAAGGGAGGAAGGAAGGAAAGAAGGAAGGAAGGAAGGAAAGGAAGGAAGGAAAGAAGGAAGGAAGGAAGGAAGGAAAGAAGGAAGGAAAGAAGGAAGGGAGGAAGAAAGGAAAGAAGGAAGGAAAGAAGGAAGGAAAGAAGGAAGGAAAGAAGGAAGGGAGGAAGGGAGGAAAGAAGGAAGGAAAGAAGGAAGGAAAGAAGGAAGGAAAGAAGGAAGGGAGGAAGGGAGGAAAGAAGGAAGGGAGGAAGGGAGGAAAGAAGGGAGGAAGGAAGGAAGGGAGGAAGGAAGGAAGGGAGGAAGGGAGGAAGGAAGGGAGGGAGGGAGGAAGGAAGGGAGGGAGGAAGGAAGGGAGGAAGGAAGGAAGGAAGGGGGAAGGAAGGGAGGGAGGAAGGGAGGGAGGAAGGAAGGAAGGGAAGAAGGGAGGGGGAAGGAAGGGAGGAAGGAAGGGAGGAAGGGAGGGGGAAGGAAGGGAGGGAGGAAGGAAGGGAGGGAGGAAGGGAGAAAGGAAGGAAAGAAGGAGAATGAATGGTAGAACAGATGAAAAGAGGGATGTGTGGAAAGAAGGACAGTCATATAGAAAAAAGACCCCCTCCTCTTCCTCCTTTCCCTCTTCCTCCTTTCCCTCTTCCTCCTCTCCATCCTCCTCCTCTCTCTTCTTCTTCTCTTGTCCCTCTTCCTCTTCTCCCTCCTCTCTTCTCCCTCCTCTTCTCCTTTTTTCTCTTCTTCTCCCCCTCCTCTTTTCTCTCCTCCTCTTCTCCCTCCTCCCTTCCTCCTCCTCCTCTTCTCCTTCTTCCTCCTCTTCTCCCTCCTCCTCTGCTCCCTCCTTCTCCTCTCCTTCCTCCTCCCCCTTTCCCTCCTCCTCTGTTTTTTTTTTTTTTTTTTTTTTTTTTTTTTTTTTTTTTTTTTTTGGAGACAGGGTTTCTATATAGCCCTGGCTATCCTGAAATTCATTAGGTAGACCAGGCTAGCCTCGAACCCACAGAGACCTGCCTGTCTCTGCCGCCTGAGTGCTTGGATTAAATGTGTGTGCCACTACACCCAGCTTAAGAAGAGACTTTAAGTTGTTTATCAGCTGTAGGAGTTATCTAGTGGAGTTTTTTGGGTTACTTAGGTAGACTATCATGTCATCTGCAAATAATGATAGTTTGACTTCTTCCTTTCCAATTTGTATCCCTTTGACTTCATTATGTTGTCGAATTGCCTGAGCTAGTACCTCAAGTACAATATTGAAAAGATAAGGAGAAAGGGGGCAGCCCTGTCTAGTCCCTGATTTTAGTGGGATTGCTTCAAGTTTCTCTCCATTTAGTTTGATGCTGGCTACCGGTTTGCTGTATATTGCTTTTACTATGTTTAGGTATGGGCCTTGAATTCCTCTTCTTTCCAAAACTTTAAGCATGAAAGGATGCTGAATTTTGTCAAATGCTTTTTCAGCATCCAATGAAATGACCATGTGGTTTTTTTCTTTGAGTTTGTTTATGTAGTGGATTGCATTGATGGATTTCTGTATATTGAACCAACCCTGCATTCCCGGGATAAAGCCTACTTGATCATGGTGGGTGATCGTTTTGATGTGTTCTTGGATTCGGTTGGCAAGAATTTTATTGAGTATTTTTGCATCGATGTTCATAAGGGAAATTGGTCTGAAGTTCTCTTTCTTTGTTGGATTTTTGTGTGGTTTTGGTATCAGCGTAATTGTGGCTTCATAGAAGGAATTGGGTAGTGTTCCTTCTGTTTCTATTTTGTGGAATAATTTGAAGAGTATTGGTATTAACTCTTCTTTGAAGGTCTGATAGAATTCTGCACTGAAACCATCTGGTCCTGTGCTTTTTTTGGTTGGAAGACTTTCTATGACTCCTTCTATTTCTTTAGGCATTATGGGACTGTTTAGATGATCTATTTGGTCCTGATTTAATTTTGGTATTTGGTATCTGTCAAGGAAATTGTCCATTTCCTCCAGATTCTCCAGTTGTGTTGAGTATAGGCTCTTGTAGTAGGATCTGATGATTTTTTGGATTTCCTCAGTTTCCGTTGTTATATCTCCCTTTTCATTTCTAAGTTTGTTAATTTGGATACTTTCTCTGTGCCCTTTGGTCAGTCTGGCTAAGGGTTTATCTATCTTGTTGATTTTCTCAAAGAGCTGATAAACAACTTCAGCAAAGTGACAGGTTATAAAATCAACTCAAGCAAGTTAGTGGCCTTCCTATACTCAAAGGATAAGCAGGCTGAGAAAGAAATTAGGGAAATGACCCCCTTCACAATAGCCACAAACAGTATAAAGTATCTTGGGGTGACTCTTACCAAACATGTGAAAGATCTGTATGACAAGAACTTCAAGACTCTGAAGAAGGAAATGGAAGAAGACCTCAAAAAATGGGAAAACCTCCCATGCTCATGGATCGGTAGAATCAATATAGTTAAAATGGCCATTTTGCCAAAAGTAATCTACAGATTCAATGCAATACCCATCAAAATTCCAACTCAATTCTTCACAGAGTTAGAAAGAGCAATTATCAAATTCATCTGGAATAACAAAAAACCCAGGATAGCTAAAACTATTCTCAGCAACAAAAGAAAGTCTGGGGGAATCAGTATCCCTGACCTCAAGCAATACTACAGAGCAATAGTGTTAAAAACTGCATGGTATTGGTACAGTGACAGGCAGGAGGATCAATGGAACAGGACTGAAGATCCAGAAATGAACCCACACACCTATGGCCACTTGATCCTCGACAAAGAGGCTGAAAACATCCAATGAAAAAAGATAGCCTTTTCAACAAATGGTGCTGGTTTAACTGGAGGTCAGCATGCAGAAGAATGCGAATTGATCCATCCTTGTCTCCTTGTACTAAGCTCAAATCCAAGTGGATCAAGGACCTCCACATAAAGCCAGACACTCTGAAGCTAATAGAAAAGAAATTGGGGAAGACCCTTGAGGACATTGGTACAGGAAGAAAGTTTCTGAACAGAACACCAATAGCATATGCTCTAAAAGCAAGAATTGACAAATGGGACCTCATAAAATTACAGAGTTTCTGTAAGGCAAAGGACACGATTAAGAGGACAAATTGGCCACCAACAAATTGGGAAAAGATCTTCACCAATCCTACATCAGATAGAGGGCTAATATCCAATATATATAAAGAACTCAAGAAGTTAGACTCCAGAAAACCAAACAACCCTATTAAAAATGGGGTACAGAGTTAAACTAAGAATTCTCACCTGAAGAACTTCGGATGGCGGAGAAGCATCTTAAAAAATGCTCAACTTCATTAGTCATTAGGGAAATGCAAATCAAAACAACCCTGAGATTTCACCTTACACCAGTCAGAATGGCTAAGATTAAAAATTCAGGAGACAGCAGGTGTTGGAGAGGGTGTGGAGAAAGAGGAACACTCCTCCACTGCTGGTGGGGTTGCAAATTAGTACAACCACTCTGGAAATCAGTCTGGCGGTTCCTCTGAAAACTGGGCACCTCACTTCCAGAAGATCCTGCTATACCACTCCTGGGCATATACCCAGAGGATTCCCCACCATGTAATAAGGATACATGCTCTACTATGTTCATAGCAGCCCTATTTATAATTGCCAGATGCTGGAAAGAACCCAGGTATCCCTCAACAGAAGAGTGGATGCAAAAAATGTGGTATATCTACACAATGGAGTACTATTCAGCCATTAGAAACAATGAATTCATGAAATTCTTAGGCAAATGGATGGAGCTAGAGAACATCATACTAAGTGAGGTAACCCAGACTCAAAAGGTGAATCATGGTATGCACTCACTAATAAGCGGATATTAACCTAGAAACCTGGAATACCCAAAACATAATCCACACATCAAATGAGGTACAAGAAGAATGGAGGAGTGGCCCCTTGTTCTGGAAAGACTCAGTGAAGCAGTATTCAGGAAAACCAGAACGGGGAAGTGGGAAGGGGTGGGTGGGAGGACAGGGGGAGAGAAGGGGGCTTACGGGACTTTCGGGGAGTCGGGGCCTAGGAAAGGGGAAATCATTTGAAATGTAAATAAAAAATATATCAAATAAAAAAAATTAAAAAAAAAAAAAAGAAGAGACTTTAAGGTGACCAGGACTGGAAAACAATGACCACTATACAATCGAAGTCTCTCAGCGGGTGACAAGCCAGAAGACAACAGTTCCCTCTTATTTGTGAGTAATTCTTTCATGCACAGAACTGTCCCCAGCGTCTTCGATTTCAGCCCTCTCAGTGAGTCGCCGTGTCACTGTGGCCGGATGCCACTGGCTCAATGGCATCAGGAAAGAAGGAAGTTGCATGCAGGCCTGTTACAGAGGAATTGCCAACCTAGGCTAGACAGAATGTTCTGTCCTGGAGCCCAGCCAGGTTCCGGAGGCAAATACCAGGCGCTGTTGTTTCCTGACATCGCTGATGTGCAAGGCCCTGGTGCAGGTGCCTGCTGAAGAAGGGAGGCAGAGACAAACCGCCCGTGGCTTACTCTGCTCACAGGCACCCTCAGCTAGACAGCCGTGAGCAAGGAACACAGCATGGCATGTTGAAAAGGAGATGGTCTGCAGAGAGGCAGAGCAGTGGGGCCGGTTAGCCACGGAGTGACGGTGCTCGTGTGTGGGGCTTGTAGCCCGTGCACTGAGGGTCACAGGGGTTAGCAGTCAGGTGACAAGAGTCCCTACAGAGGAGTTCCAGTAGGACCTTCTGCTGCTTTTGCTGCTACCAGAGAGGAGCCAGTGCTCTCAGCTCAAAGGTTCACTGCCACAGCTGCACCTTGGAAATAACTGGAAGCTTCTACTAATACTGATGCCTGGAGCTGGCCCAGGACCAGTAAGGCCAGAATCTCCCAGTGTCCAGGATGCCCAGGGTGGTTTTTAAAAGTACCACGGGTATCTTTAGCCCAGTCATGGAGACCATGAAGCTAGCAGGCACACGGGTTCTGTTTGAAGACTGCAGTGCTCTGAGATCCAGAGACCTGGCGGTGGGTGAACGAACACAGAAGCCTGGATGCCCACATTGTCTCCTGTAATAGCTTTACTTAGCAGAAGCCGGAGACCTGTAGACTCATCCGAAGGTCACCATGGTGTCTGAATTGTGAGCTTCCTGGAACTTCCCACCCACTGACATGCAATGTTATCCTGACTTCTCACTCAGTGCTCAAAGCGGCCCCCGAGAGACAACCAATCAACCTTGCATCTGTTCTAGCCGTAGCCACCTGCCTCTGGTGAGATTCCCACCTCCACCCCCACAGCACTCACATTCACGATGAGGAAGTCCAGCCAGCACCAGGCGTTGGTGAAATATTTTTTGAAGCCATAAGCTACCCACTTGAGCAACATCTCGAATACAAAGATGAAGGTGAACACTCTGTCAGTGTACTCCAGCATGGACTGCACTCGGGGTTTTTCTTCCAGGTAGTTATCCTCAAAGGCCTGCAGAGAAGGGAGGAGAATGACCAGGGTCACCAGAGTCCTGACCTATAGCGAGGATCCGCCCACCCTACCCACAGCCTCTGGGGAACAGCCTCAGCAGGAAAGTGGAGGTGGCAATGTGGGACATAAAAGAGACTTGGCAGCCCACAGGGACATGGAGCCCTGATACTACACGGGGCTGTTGGGTACAAGTGAGAAAGGAAACCTCAAGCTGGATTTTGGAAGCAAACCAAAGAGATGTTTCACAATGACTTATTTTAAAAGTAAAAGTATAGAGGGATATCTGCAGGCAGTCTGCAAAACAGGAAAGAATTGCCAAAAAACTTCTGAAAGTGAGCTTTTTATTTGATGGGTAATCAAGGAAATGCAAATAAAAAAGAGACGCCAATTTTTCCTTTTATCAGAGGCAAAGACGAGAGAGAACAGACACAGTCCCAGCGCTGGCGTGTCCGTTGGGTATTCCCTCTCAGGGATGATGGATGGAGTGAAAGACAGCCGGGCTCCAGGAGCCAAATAGGTGTCAGGAAGCTAGTCAACTTATCTGAAAGGCTATGCTAAAGACACGGGTGCTACCAATGTCTGCACGACCTCAGTCCCCAGCTGCTGGGAGCAGCCTCGCGGTTTGGATCAAAATGAATGCACTTTGGGGAGTGTTTAATGGGTCAGATGCCCACCAGGACAGTCCAAGGCATTCTCAGGGAGCCTTGGGGTTTATATGTTTGTCTCCATGTAGGACAAGTCTGTGATGCCCTTGGATGGTCAAGGCACCCCCCCCCCCGGGATCAGCTGAGGCTGGACACCGTCTCTCAGCTCCTTCCCCTGCCCCACCCTGCTTCCCTTCTGTGCTTCATGCACAGGTCCTCCTTGATAAGCTGATGGACCAAGAGACATGGCCTCAACATCTGGACCAAGCCTAAGCTAGACAGGCATTCATAAATCTCCAACAACCATTCTGCATCTTTGGGCATCGCTCACTATCTCTGTCTGTTACTCGGTGTTCTTGACAACTATTAACTATCCCTGACAATCATTAACTATCCCTGACAATCATTAACTATCCCCGACAATCATTAACTATCCCTGACAGCCATTAAATATCTCTGATCATCATTCAGTATTACTCAGTATTTCTGGCAATCATTCGACATCTCTGATCGTCATTCAAAAACCTCCAAAAAGTATTCAATATCTCCAAGGTAGTGCTGAAGATGCGCTGTCCGAGTGAAGTGTGAATATAGGTGCTAATTGAACAAATGAGGGGGCGCATTCCTATGATGTCGTGGCCGTTAAGTGAGTTTGCATGAGCATATTTCCTGAGGAAATTTCCTGAGAAATCATAGAATGCACACATACATTTATTTTATAACAATTATATTCTATGCATGAAAAAGCTGGGAAGAACCACACCAAAGTGTTTTCAAAGTGAGTTTCTCTTTGAGTGACAGGAAAATGGCTAATTTTCCCCCCCTTTACCTTTTTTTTTTTATATAATTTCCGAGGGTGTTTTTTTTTTTCCATTTTACTTTGTCAGATGAAAATTCATGTTGTTGTTGTTTTATTTTTTTTAAAGCACTCAAAGTAAAAGCATAAAGAAGCCTAAATTTGGTGCATGTCTGTTTGGTCCCATAGGAAAAAGAGCCAGGGATTGCAGGGAAGTTGCTGGCGGTGGGCCTGGGGCAGAACAGCTGTTTCAGGATTTGAGTGCTCTCTTGGGAACAGGGAGGCTGGCACTAGACTGTAGCGAGAGGAGAGAGGAGGTTGCAGCAACGGGGTTCAGAGAACAAAGAAGGGGTCCCTTGGGGGGAAGGCCTGTGGGAAGACGGGAGCTGTAAGGTGTTGGGGAAGGGACCCACTTAGCAACTTTGGCCATTCCTCTTCCCTTCCCCTCCGGACACCTGTTCCTTCCAGATGTGCCTCCTTACAGCCAAGAGGCTGTACACTGAACAACTCTGGCTCTCCTGGGCAGTCTGTCTGGCATTTAGTCAGTTCTCAGGCATTCAGTGGACTGTTTTCTTTTTAGAGAGCAAATGACACAGGACAAGCAAGACAAACGGACACAGACATGGGTAGAGCTGCAGGAGAGCGGGGCTCTAGTCCCAGATCCTAAACAGATTAGCTTGGGCCGCAGCCATGCCTTTGGTACCAGCATTCTCCTGTATGAAGCACGGCCAACTAGGGACAGGAAGTCCCTTCTGGTGTCTGTGACTACATTGCTTAATTAGGATAGGCACTCGATGCTGCTTTAAGCCTAAGTCCATGGGAAGAGGGCTTCTTTCCTCGTTCTCCGGGCTTAGCCTTTGGCCAATACCTTTGGGAGCATCTCAGATCCTACCCCCCAACACCCTGCTATTCAGCGTGGCTCTTGGCTGCCAGTGTCAGCCTCCAGCTTCAGCTTGCTGGAGATGCAAGTTCTCGGGTTCAGTCACCAAGTTCTCAAACTGGGCCTATGTTCCCACAAGCTTTCCAGATGCCCAGACGTGAGGAGATGATGCTTGAAGGAACCGTGAGATCTGAAGAAGGAGCAGGCATGCGGTTTGTTAAGATAAGAGAAGATGGCCTTGATCTTCAGGAAAAGGCTCTGAAGATCAGGGGGTAGAAAACCAAGGGTTTAGGGATCCACTATGGGTGAAGTTAGGTTTTGCTACTGCCTAGCATTGGGAGAGTCCTCTGACCGGTCCAGTCTTAGTTTTTCCATCTGTTAAGTGGGAGACAAGTTCTCATTGCTTGAACAGTTTGTATCTAGGTTTAGAATACCATGTGAGGGGTGCTGAGTGCTTCCCATGAGGTGAGCGGGGCTAAAGCTCTCCTCCATCTGTAGCTGGCGACTTTTAGCTCAAACCGTGGGGGCAGCCCACACCGAGGCAGCTCCGGCTCCAAAGACTTTAGATGGAAGCCCAGGCCAGCTGGAGGCCATTGAGGCAGGAACCCCACTTCCTCCTCCTTACCAGCGCTCCACTGCTGAGCAGGATCATGAAGATGATGAAACTCTCAAACCAGCTGTGCTCCACAATGCGGTAGCAGGTTTTGCGCAACTGCCAGCCTGTGGCCCAAGGAAACTTACTGGTGTTCACTTTGCAGCAGGGACAGCGGCGAGTGCAGCCTGGGGGCGGGGGCACAGATGGTGGGAAGGGCCCTGGTTAGCTTTAACTGTTAATGACTTAATGGGCAGACTCAGCCCACCGTGGGCGGCACCCTTCCCTAGGCAGGTGGTCCCAGACTTGGAAGAAAGCAAGCTAAGTGTGAGCCTGTGATGGAGGGCAAACAGCATTCCTTCGTGGTTTCTGCTTCAAGTCCTCCTTAAGCTCCCTGCCCCGACTTCTCTCAGTGGTGACTTGGAAATCAAATAAATCCTATTCGCACCTCGGTTGCTTTTAATCACAATGTTTTTTGTTTGTTTGTTGTGTTGTGTTTTTTTTCCTGCAGCACAGAAGGTAAACTAGAATAGATAGTGACGGATAATGCAATAGGATGTCGCTCTGGTCTGTAGTGAAACCTTTGTGCTGGGAAATGCATTTCCGCACCATTGGGGAAGAGTCTTTTTCTGGAACATAAGAGGAGTGGCCCCTCCCAGCTCATCTTCCCGATCTAGACCATTAGGGGTCCCTCTCATCATGGCCTTGATATTCAAATGCCCTCCCTAGGTTCCTTCCTTAATATACATGAGTCTAGATGTCTCCTTATGCTCACAGATCCCTGAAAGCCTGATAAATCCTGAGTCCTGAATTTGATGGCACTGGGAGGCTATAGCCTGACCCATGCAGGACTGAGCCCCCACAGGCCTGGGTGCGGCTTAGCTAAAGTGGAAGCAGAAACTCAATGGAATGCTGCTCCCATAATTTCTACTTATTCAAAGCCACCAAGGCCATACTCACCGTCATAGTAGGAAGTATCTGTCCATTCATCCATCATACAAGTGTCTATGGAGAATGTAATGGGCCTCGCTTTTTGTAAATACTATGGAGGAAAGTGGATCAATATAGACCCACTTTATAGGATAACACTAAAGATTTAAGGGAGCAGACACCCATGGCCCTTCTGGGGGTCCTTCACATCCCCAATCAGTTCACAGTGACACCAATATGGTATCCTTTCCCCCTTTCACACTCAAGTGGCCTGGTTTATAATCTCACAAGGTATTCCCGAGGGTGAGGAGAGGGGGGAGGCACAATGCGCTCTGACTGTCGTGAGCCTGTTTGTTTGGTTCCCGTGGATGCCAGGTCATGGTTCTGGACACAGAGGCACTTAGGTCAGTGTTGGGCGAGGTGGATGCTGACCCTGAGTAACATGAGGACAGGGTGGTCCGTGTCTCTTGTACCTTCTGTGAAACAGTCATCAGGTTCGTCCAGGTCATCTGCCAGCTCGGGGATCTTCCTCAGGATCTCCTCTGGGTCTGGGCAGTCCACTGTGCTGCCCTCGGAGGAGCTTGTGTCATCCACTCCCTGTGGGGCAGAGGCTGGGGCAGTGAACGTGGCTCTTTGAAGACCCTGGCACATCTGTACATAGTCACTGCCTGTCTGGTGGGGGCTGGGATCCTCGAAGGCCGAGGTAAGGCCCTGCAGGGCCCAGGCTCTGCTGTCTGCTGCTTTGGCATCCTCGTGTGTTTGGGACTCGACACCTCAGGCCAGGACACGGATGCTCCCTGTGGAGCCCTGTGGCTTGGCCGAGCCAGGATGTAAACCTCCGGGCCGTGATGGAGTGCTGGCAATGGCCCGAGACGCCATAATTACATCCATAAAGATGCTCAGCTTTCAATGCACTTGAATATTTAATTGGGCAGCTGTGTTGTGGGGCCCTGCCGTCCTCCCAGCAGCACTGGCCTGTAATGTCTCCAGACGAATTCAATTAGGAGCCAGTGCTAGTGAACCTGATCGCTTGGCTAATGGAGCCAAATGGTAGGGAGGGACCCCATCCATCACTGACAGGCCCCTCCCTGCCTGGCCAGGGTCATGGCCCAGAAAACAAAAGCAAAATGAAAACCTATGATCAGAAGTTATGTACCGGAAGCAGAGGTCCTCCGAACAATTTCGAAGGGACAGGACGCCCATGTGCAGAATGTCACAACCCCCACCCAAAGTGCATCACAGTTCACTCTGTTATCTTAGTTTGCTGCGGTCAGCCTTGCCTGGGCTCAAAGCCAGGAGCTGACATTCCTCACACTGAAGGGCTTGATAAGTCGTGTGCGTGGGTGAACTGTGTTCGTCTTATCTTGGCCAAGTCCAGTGGCTGTCACACAGCTGCACTCGGGGCCGAGGTGTCAAGTTAAAGTCCTGAGTTTCTTGCAGTGGCAGCAAAATCACTAAATATCTGGAGCTTGTGTGCATGTGTGCATGTGTGCGTGTGTATGTCACATGTGTAAGGGACTGTGTGTGAGTGCATGTGCTCTCCACCAAAAGCAGGGTCTCCCACTGAATGTGGAGCTGGGACACAGAACATGGACTTGGCTACAATGACTGGCCATGGAGTGCCAAGGATCCCCTTGTCTTCGCCCCTTTCCCCACAGCACTGGGATCATAGTGGTGCACTACCAAGCCCGGCGTTTTACTTGGGGTCTGGGGGTACAGAGTCAGGTCCTTGTGCACGCCCACCAAGCACTTTACTGACTGAGTCATCTTCCTGCCCCAAGACGCTGACTCCTAACAGACGTCTCTTTGCAGAGACGCTCTCCCCCAGGGCTTGTAAGTGACACCACGGTTTATTTTTACCTCCCCCAGCATCCTGCAGCTGAGTGTTCTCCCTGCTTGGTTTTTGTGAGGCTGTCAGTTCGCTCTGCACCTGTAGACAGCCTCCTTCCACCCTAGGCTGCTTTTGGTGAGAGAGAATGATGTGGACAAAAGACGGAGGGGGGCATCCCCGGGAAGGCTCCCCCGCCCAGGGAACACCTCCGACTCTCCTCTCACTGTTGTCTCTGGAAGATTACCTGACTCTCATTGTTCACGGTCTTTTGTCCCCTTCTCCTTGGCTGTCATTTTCTGGGCACTTACTCCATTTCAGACAGGAACTGAACATTTGACGAACAGCTTCTCATCTAGGCTTCCAAATAACCTTTCCAAATCGGCACTGCACGCAGTCCTACAGAGGCACGGCTGCATGGTTCTATATAGGCACTGCACACAGCTCTATACAGGCACTGCACACAGCTCTATATAGGCACACACACAGCTCTATATAGGCACTGCACACAGCTCTATATAGGCACTGCACACAGCTCTATATAGGCACTGCACACAGCTCTATATAGGCACTGCACACAGCTCTATATAGGCACTGCACACAGCTCTATACAGGCACTGCACACAGCTCTATATAGGCACACACACAGCTCTATATAGGCACTGCACACAGCTCTATATAGGCACTGCACACAGCTCTATATAGGCACACACACAGCTCTATATAGGCACTGCACACAGCTCTATATAGGCACTGCACACAGCTTTATATAGGCTCTGACACAGCTCTATATAGGTACGTACACAACTCTATATAGGCACTGTACACAGCTCTATATAGGCACACACAGCTCTATATAGGCACTGACACAGCTTGATATAGGCACTGCACTCGCTCTATATAGGCACACACACAGCTCTATATAGGCACTGCCACACAGTTCTATATAGGCTCTGCACACAGTCCTATAGATGAAGACATAGAGGTTTGGAGAGCGGGAGTGGGCCCAGGTCCTACAGCCTGGGGGACCCACACTCTCTTCCTATCCTCACACCTATCCAGGGGTGAGGTTCAGCCATGTATCATGGTGTGATTCACCAGAGGGTAGCAGATGGTCCTGCAGTGGGGTGCAGCCTTGTCCAGTCGGCGCCCTCCTATAGTTCCCTCCTGACAGCATCCGGCCAGCTGTTGGACCTCTCTAGGGAGCTCACATACCTACCTCGGCAGGGACCTGAGGGCTGTCCTTCCTCTTCCATCTCTCCCCCAGGTACGGAGCCAGGTCCTCAGAGGACATCCCGGAGGCTGGGCTTTGGGCTGTCTGGTGGTCTTCACACTTTTGGACTTGCGACAGCTGCTCCTGCTGATGAGAGAGGGCCCGTCTGGGAAACTGAGTCAATTTGATCTCTTCCGAATTGGAAGAGCTTTTGCACGTGACAGGCCTCCAGAGCTAAGGTCTTCACAATGCTCCTTATATGCATATGTACATGTGTGAATTAAGCATGGGGGTATAGGTCTGTGTACAGAACCTGGCTCCATTTGTAGGTACGTGACCTTAGGAAATCTACCTAATCTCTCTCATAATTTTTATTCCATCTGCAAAATCAAGAAGACGAGGTTTACTTCATGTTGTTCTTCTGATCACTAAATATATGGACGCTTATATAATTCAGTGCAAGAGATTTGGCTCCACAGATGGTAGCCATGGCCATCAGAGCCTTGCTAGAAGTCAAACTGGTCATGGGCTAAGGTCATCTGAGCACTCCTACTCCAAGGACCTCAAAGTAACCAAACATGGCCCTGAGCTGCAGACAGATATCAGGGAGTTCATGTTCTTTACTCCCAGGAGGTGACACTCTGGCCTCGGCTGTCACTCAGACAAAGGAATCTAGAAAAGGACAGTTGATAGCAGCAGCTGCTAGCACATGACAGCTGTCAGGGAAGAAGGCGGTCGGGGAGAACTGTGGACACAAGGCATAGCTTTATGGCCTGGCCAGCAGCCCTGAGTGTCCCCAGGGACTGCCCTGGGTCCCTGTTCCTGTCACTGAACAACAATGGACGCCCGGAGTCACCAAGGTTTGTGAGGGCTGATGTACCAGCTTAAAGCACTAGGAACCCATGCAAGGTATTGAGAAAGACTTATTATCAGAAGACTCGGGGGTGCCTTTAGTTCTTTGGTTCTGAAGGGAATGTCATTTCCTTCTGAGGTCTCTTGTTTGGAAAAAAAAAAAGCCTGTAAGATGTCAGAAAATGGCTAGGACTTTTCCTGTTCTGGCAGAGATGAGCTTGCCGGAAAGCCTTTCTGGTGGTGTCCTGGTCCTGGAGACACGCCCTCAGCTCTTTGCGTGAGAGCCTGGGCTGCGGCTTGCCTGCTACCCTGGCCTCCTCAGGAGGCTGGCTCTTTCTTTTGGGCTTTGCAGAGGTGAGCCCCTGCCCTGGAAAGAATGCTGGGCGTGGCTTCAGCTTCTCTTTGGCCTGGTTGCCTAAGCCTGGCTTGCCCAGAGCTCACAGCTCTGACACTCTGCTGTTAGAAAGCCTCTCTGGTGGCTAATCTACTTGGTCGTATTTAGAATCCCCATGGAAACACACCTCTGTGTCCTGCACTGAATAACGAGAAAGTGAGCTGAGCACCAGAATTGATCTCTCTCTATTCCTTGACTGGAACCCAGGGTGTCTATGTTGTCCTCACTGATGGGTTTTAAAACCACGAGCTAGGTGAGTCCTTCCCCCTTTGAGTTGCTTCTATTGGGTATGCAGTCACATCAAAGAGAAAATTAATGAACGCAGCCTACTTATCAAAAGTTCTCTGTTCTGCCCGGAGCCTTTCTCTGCCCGACAGCCCCTCCCCCTTCCTATGGCCATCTGACCTCTTACCAGTCCTTTGGGGCTCTCTTCCTGCCAGGAGCTCTGAGAAGCCTGCTCCATATCTTCCTCCAGCTCATCGAGGTCAGATTCCCCCTCAGCAATGGGCACTGAGACCCACACGTTAGGATCGGTGATGAAATCCCTGTGGTTCTCCTCGGGGCCACCGAGAGCTGGCTTCGCCAGGTTCCCCACTGCAGTGTCAACAGCATCCAAAGCAATGTGGTTCTCTGCTTTGGAGCTGGCAAGTGGGGGTTTCACCCCCAGCTGTGGGTCCATCTTGGGCCAGCGGAACCGGCAGCAGCTGCTGATGTAACTGATAATGGCCTGACTGGCCTGACGGCCAAATACCTGAATCCTGGCCAGTGCTATCTGCAAGTTGTTCACCTCCCCGTCATCCTCTGGGGCTGTGAGATTGTCCGCACTGAAGGAGTTCAGCAGCAAAGCAATGAATAGGTTGAGCACCTGAGGAAAGGTGTGGAAGGGAGACACATCTGTCACTTTGCACAGGGAGTTGGGAGACAGAGGGAGGCAGACGTTCTGCTTGCCCTCCCTCCCTTTCATGCAGGGCAGGACCCTAGCACGTGGGAAAGCATCACCCACATTCAGGGGCTCTTCCCTCCTCCGTTAAACCGCTCTGGAAATGTCCACACGGTCGCACCCAGAGGTGTCGTCCTAGGTGATTCCAAATGCCACCATGTTGACGAGCGACATCGACCATCACAGAGGTTCTCCAGCATCTACATTGGCATACTCTTGATCTCTGTGTCTTACTATTGCCTGGGCTGTCCCTGCCCACCTGAAGGAACAGAGTCTTGGAAGAGTGTATACCCTGGGCACAGCTGGAGAGAGCTTTGAGGCTGTCTTGGGTACCCTACCCATGTGGACTCCAATTCTAACCCTAACCCTAACCCTAAGCGCATACCTCTCCCCTCAAAGTGGGGGATTGTCCTGGCTGCAGAGGAACATTTGGAGGAATGGCAGGCTTGAGGGTCTACCATTAAGGATCAGCAGAAGGTATTTGTGCCCCAGGAACCAGGCTGGGAGACAGACAAGTGCCCTACTGGGTTTTGATCCTCTCTGCTGAGCTCCCTCCCTCTTTACTACAGAGACAAACTGATGGACTCCTGGAGTCCTCAGTCGCTTTGGCCGGAGATCAACATAGGGAGGCACAGACACTCCCAGGTAGAGAGGGTGGAGATGGAGCTTAGCTGGGGAGGAGAGGGGGTGTGGGACTAATTACTTCTCCAGAGGTCCATCCCCTCAGAACCTGGGAGCAGATTGAAATAAGGTGAGCATCTGGGTACCATCCAGTGCTTGTAGGTGTGAGTGTGTGCCTGTGCTGTGAGTGTGACTGTAAGTGTGAATGTTTGACTGTAGGTGTGAGTGTGTGCCTATAGGTGTGAGTTTGTGCCTGTGGGTATGAGTGTGTGCCTGTGGGTGTGAGTGTGTGATTGTAGGTGTGAGTGTGTGCCTGTGGGTGTGAGTGTGTGCCTGTGGGTATGAGTGTGTGATTGTACAAGTGTGTGCCTGTGGGTATGAGTGTGTGCCTGTGGGTGCCTGAGGACAACCCCTGCTGGCATTCCTCAGAAGCAATCTAGCTTGTTTTTGAGACAGGGCCTCTTGTTTGCTCAGAACTCACTCAGCAGAGGCTGGCTGGTCAGCAGGTCTCAGGTTCCATCTGTCCCTGCCTCCTCAGTGCTCAGGTTACAGAGGGTGCTGCCACGCCTGGCTTTTTTTAAAAAAACATGTTTTTGGGGGACTGAACTTAAGAGCTTCATATAGCGAACACGCCACTGACCGGGCTCCTCCCCAGACTCTAGTTCACCTGGGAGGCCTCACTACTCACCACCAGGTTACCCAGCACCATCACAGTCAGGAAGAGGATGAGGCAGATGGACTTCTGGCTGACCTCCATGCAGACCCACATGTTCTCGATCCACTCCCCGCAGAGGATCCGGAAGACGACGAGGAAGGAATGGAAGAAGTCGCACATGTGCCAGCGGAGCCTCTCGCCTTTCCACACCGAGACGCCGTCCTTGTGGCACCCGTAGTTCTCGGAGAGAAGCTGCTTCCCGACCAGGGCGAAGATGAAGACGATGATGGCCAGGATGAAGGTCAGGTTGCCCAGGGCCCCCACGGAGTTGCCAATGATCTTGATGAGTATGTTCAGAGTGGGCCAGGACTTGGCCAGCTTGAAGACCCGAAGCTGTGGAAACAGATGCTGCCTCAGGTCCTGGTTACTCTTCTCACGATCTGAAGTCTTGAGTGGAAGCCAAGCTCGCGAGACAAGCACCAAGTCGTCTCATGAGCTTGGGGTGGGACTCGCAGGAGGCTGTTTTCACAGACTTTCCTTTTTACGAATCACTCAGACCTATGATCACCTTCTAGTGGTCCCAAGTTGAAATGTACTCTGCCAACTGGCAGATCCAGGGGCCTCACACTAGGGAGGCCGTCTGTTTCATAGCCATAGACAGGCTCCTTCCTGGACACAGGGCTGCCTTCTGTTGTGAGTTTAGCTGTAACTAGGACTCACAATAAAAACAGCCTCACTCTTGACCTGAAGAGGAGCTAACCTCCTTTGCTTAGGGCACAGTCCACTGCATTGGAGACGCATTGGTCAGTTTCCTTTTAGGGCATTTTGTATCTTGGGACGGTTGATAGCATCTGTTGTCGCCACTAACCCTGAAACACCAAGTATGATTTCATAGACCCAGAATGCACACGGGGATTGACCAGCCAACTCCCTTGCCTTACGGAAGTCCAGTCATGCCTGGCATGGTACCTGACTGGTCTGTGGGATATGTGGAGAAAGGCGGTGGGCCCTTCTCTTGTGGAATTAATAGCGACTGAGATAGGATGAAGACTTAAATTTTTCATTGTAGGGAACGGGGCCATGGCTTAGAGGGTAAAGTGCTTGCTGTAGCAGCACGAGGAACTAAGTTCAGCTTCCTACACCCATATAGAAAGTGGGTACAGTGGTGAGCACCTATAATCCCAGCCCTGGCCAGGCAAAGCCAGGAGGGTCCCAGGGTTTGCTGACCAGCCAGCCTAGCTGAATCGCTGAACTCCTGTGGTTCAGCTGGATCAAATGGGAATGCGGATCTGCCATCCTCCTAGGTCAGTCCTTGCTTGGGCCTCATGAGAGAAGCTCCCTCCCACAGCAGATGAGAACAAACACAGAGACCCACAGATAGACTATTCGCAGAGCGACAGACCTGGAACACTCAGTCTCTAGCAAATCCCTCCGTCCAAGGCTCAGGGAACCCTGTGCAAGAGCAGCATCCCCTCTGCAAGAGCCAGACGGGAGGGAGGGCACCAGGAGAAAAGGCCCTCTAATCAGTGTGACTGAAGCTCATATGAACTCACAGAGGCGGCTTGCACAGAGACTGCATGGGTCTGCACCAGGTTGTACGTGTATACTACGACCTTAGGTTAGTGTTCTTAGGGGATTCCTGAGTGTGCAAATAAGCACACTCTGACTCTGACTCTGGCTCTTGTGCCTTCTCTTGGGCTCCTTTCTTCTTTTTGTCTTGTCCAGCTCCAATGCAATAGTTTTGGTTTATCATCTTATATTTTATTTTCTTATGTTTTATTATTATCCCTTAAAAATCTGTTTTCTAATGAGAGACTGAAAGAGAGTGGATCTGGATGGGAGGGAAAGTAGGAAGGAACTGGGAGGAGCCGAGAGAAAGGGCAAACTAATCAGGATATATTATGTGAGAAATAAAATGTATTTTCAATAAAAGGGGGATGGGAACAGAAGTGTGGAGAGTGATTGAGGAGACCTGGGGTGTTGACTTCGGACCTCTGCCTTCACAAGCACACACATGTACACAGTTGCCCCACATGAGCACACAGACACGGACAGGAAGACATGTGATGTTCACCTCTGGCCTTCATAATCATACACATGTGTACAGTTGCACCCACATGAGCACACAGATATGAGTGCCCATGCAAGCACACACACACACACACACACACACACACACACACAGAGAGAGAGAGAGAGAGAGAGAGACTGAGACTTAAGTGTAGATATGCAGGTAAGCTGAAATCTACAACAAGGGAGAAATACCATGCATTTGAAAATAAATTTGTGCAATCCACTAGTTCTCCAGAAAGAAATACAGGCTCCAGTGCCGATGAGCTAGTCAATGTGTGTGGATGGGACACCTGCTAGGTGACACACGCAGGCCTAGGTGTTGGGACCTGGCCCTGAACAGGAAGAATGGCAGCCGTTCTATCATCCACAGAGCAGGGGCAAACCCCAGACAGCATGTGCAGTGCCCATACTATGCCTGTCAGCTTGTCTGTGTGAGGAGGAGCCATGCTCACCTTAAGGCTGATCTGGAAAGCACTCTCTTCATGGTGCAGGCAGAGCTTTAAGGACCAGTCCTGAACTGGACAAGGAGCAGCTGGCAAACACGAGAGAATACAGAACCACAGTCTATTCATGGAACCCCTTGCGGAAGGTGTCAGGGGATGCACACTTCCCTAGAGAGATGTATTCATTCTCAGTAAGATTTGAACAGATGGAAATGGACAGGAGAGATAGGGTCCTGACCCTGCATAGCAACCACCCATCACACTGCAGAGCCTTGGGGACAGTGAGGGACACAGGGACATGCTTATCAGCACCTGAGCAAAGTACCAGATGTCCTACCAGGAATAGCCACTACACCTAGTAAGAATGACTATCGCCTAAAGAGCAAATGGCGGTCTGGAGAGATGGCTCAGCAGTTAAGAGAGAACACTGCTTTGCAGGAGACCAGGATTTGGTTTCCAGCACCCGTGACGGATGGCTCATACTGCCTGCAACTCCAACTCCAGGGAGCTGATGCCCTCTTCTGGGCTGCAGGGGCACTGCACCTGATATGTACACACAGGCACGTATGCATACTTCTGTATCTTTGCATCTGTCTATCAACTATCTAGTCTGTCTGTCTGTCTATCTGTCTGTCTGTTTATTTGTTTATCTATCTATCTGTGTGAGGTGTTTACACTTGCCTTAACTGAACTTTGCTAAGAAAATTCGTGGTTTCCTTAGGTGAGGTAGAAGACATTACCGTTAGAACCTCTTTAGAGATATTGGTGATTGCCATCCTTAATCTCTTATAAAGTTATAAGCGAATGGTGTATACTCCTCAATCTCAGACATGGATGGAGTCAGTTTCTATTACTTTTTGTCTTTATAAAAGACAAAATAAACAACAACTGGGACCTGCCAGTCAGTTAGCACACATTAGGTCAGCCAGTCAGTCAGCACACATTAGGGAGTCTGTCCACTCCTGGGGCTGAAGGGCAGCAGCCCGCTGGCTCCTGCTGACGGCTGAGTGAGGAGAGCAGGCCAGCAGCGCCCTGTGTCCACACTCCCCTCAGCTATTTGTCCTCTGTAGTCTTTGTCTAGCTTAGCACTATGACTGAAGAAACTCTTCACAGACTCATTTACAAACAATTATTTTTGGTAGGTGTTGAATATTCATCTATCGTTAATATAACACTTCTTTAATTAATCAATCTCAGAATTAATATAAACACTTCACTTGGAGGGGAATAGGCTTGAGAGCAGCACCGGTCTTATCCAGCTAGACCTGACTAGAAGCCAGTCTCCTCTCTCTCTCTCTCTCTCTCTCTCTCTCTCTTGCTTAGCATGCTCAAAACACTAGGCTTGATCGCCAACATGTCATAAACCAGATGTGGGAGAGCATACGTGTAATCCTAGCCCTTGGGCAGTGTCAGAAGGAGGATCAGAAGTTCTGATTGTTTTCAACTATAGAACAAGCTAGAAACCCGCTCTACACAAGATCCTGTCTCAAAAACCAAACCAAAACGAAACTTGAATTTGAGTATCAGTTTGTGATTGACTGTTTTTGTCATGACATTCCAAGGCAGGCACATGCTTTGGAAATATCTCATTAATTTATAAGAAATGAAAGGGGATGGAATCTAGAAGTTTAGCTCCTTGAAGATTTGGGGAAGCACGCTGCTTGTAATGACCAACTCGAGGCAATGAGATCACATCTCTGGGAAGTGAAAGTGAGCTCTATTTTCTAAGGAAAAGAAGCACTTAAGTCAAGACCACACTAGCGATGACTCAGGAAGAAAGGCCTGGGGCAGGAAAGGGATGAACTGAGAATCAGGATGGAGAATGAGTTTGGGGGGTGTGTGCACCATACAGAACCACACACAGCCAGTTGTGTGCATGATGGAAGGATACTGCACAGTAAGCCAGAAGCGCTGAGTGGAAAAGACCGTGAGCTTCCAGACTTAGAAAGCCCTGTTGCTGGTTTTCCATAAGTGGGAGGCACACTCTGAGGGTGTAAAGCCATCTTCAGGTGCAGCAAGGTCCCTTCTGCAGGAGCCATATCAAAGCCATAGAACTTACACCGACTGTTAATATTGGCAAGAAACAGAACTTCACTGGATCCGGTTACTGAGGTTTCCAGTTTTATATATATATATATATATTTATATTATATATATATATATATATATACACACACACAAATGTACACACATGTATATATAATACACACACACACACACACACACACATATAAAGGAGCTTGGGGTAGATTCCAGGTCCTTGTAAATGCTATAAAAGAACTCCATCACTGAGTATAGCCTTTAATTTTGTTGTTTGTTTTTTTGTTTGTTTGCTTGTTTTTTCGAGACAGGTTTTCTCTGTGTAGCCCTGGCTGTCCTGGAACTCACTCTGTAGACCAGGCTGGCCTCAAACTCAGAAATCTGCCCATCTCTGCTTCCCAAGTGCTGGGATTAAAGTGCGCCACCACCGCCTGGCTATAGCCGTCAATTAAAAAAATGATTTAAAATTAAAATGCTTGATATGATTGTTAAGGTGGAAACAGATCATTGTTATAAAATGTTATACTGGGAGAAAGTAAACAGTTTTTACCAAATTTTGATTTTGACTATGCTAAGATGCTCTGATTTCTAAATTAACTACTCAAAGAACAAAAGTAGGAGATTTAAATCAGTAAATGGGGGGGGGAGGCATAATTCAAAGATAGGTAGGGGAAAGGGAAGGGAGGAGGGAGAAAAACAGAAAGAAAGATGAGAGGTAGATCAAGTAAATGGTAGATGTCCAGATATATCCGTATTTACATTGAAATGAGTGGACTAAGTGACTTGTCTACAACATGAGGATTGGATGGCCAGAGCTGAGTAAGGACCTGAATCAGACTGTATGTCATTTGCAAGAGACACATGAAGCACAGATACAAATATATTGGGCAAACTCTAAACCAGAAGAAAGCGGTTTCTTTAATTATTGACAAGAAAAATAGACCTTAAAAAAAAGAAGGTAGAAACATTTTTAAAACACAAAGAAGGTCATTCTTAATAATAAAAATTTGACTTTACCAGGAAGGTATAAAATTTAAAATATGTGTGCATTTGATAATCCAGACTCAAGACAGAACCACACGAGCAACAGATACACCATAATCATAGCAGAGATATTTTTAAGCACCACTTTCTCAGTAATTACTGTAACAAGCAATAGACAACAATACACTAGGATATAAAATGCAGCAATGTCATAAAGTCCCTCTACCCACAGCACAGAGTCAGTGCTGCAACCCACAAATGCAGCAGACACATCAGTTAAGTGTGTGGGAATATTTCTGATATACTGAGCCAAGGAGAAGAGAGAGAGAAAACGCAAAAGCCTTAAAAGCTATAGCACACATTGTTTGTTGTGATTACAATGGAGCTAGAACCCAGCAGTACAAACTAGAAATCCCACATGTTATGAGACAAAGAACCGTGCTTCTAATTAACCTCGGAGTCCAAGGATGAATCAAAGTTGAAATTAGGAAGCCTTTAGAATCAAACAAGGAAAATCTGACAGATTAAAGCTGTTCTTAGAAGGAAATAGAAGTCTTACGTGAATTATATAAGAGAAAAAGAGATTAAAAATTGTATGTTAAAAACTTAGGAAAGAACAAAATTAGCATGGGAAATGTAATTAAGATAAGATGTACGATTAATTGAAATCAGAAAACATCAATGATGTGGCAAAGACCAGCAAGCTTCGAGCTGCTTCTTTGAAGAATCGAATTAAATCGATGGCTCTCGACAAAACTGATGAAAACTAAGGAGAGCCATCGTGCCCAGGAACGGGCGTCACAGAGAGCCGTCATCCCTACGAATGGGACAGCACAGACACAGACGGCATAGATCCTTAACAAAGGAGAAGGCGTCCACAACTTCATGTCAGCAATGCTGAACATCTAGATAAGGAAACTAGGACAAAACAATTTACAAAAAGCCAGCTTAAGAAATAAAGTCTGGCTCATTTCAGAACATCAGGAAAAACATTACTAAGGAAAGTCCCGGCCCCACAGATGGCCTCCCTATGAGTTCTATCACATTTCCAAGGAGCAAATGGGTCCAAAAATTACAGAGAATCTGCATTAAAAAGGGGGGGAGGGGATATTTTTCAGCTTTTGCATATATACTTGATACTAAAACATGGGCAGGATTATGTAAATTTAAAAACCTACAGGCCAACTCATCAAAATGTATGCAAAAACCTTATAGATTATTAGCAAATTGACCCTTTCTGTTTATTTAAACTTATTAAAGATTCATTTTGTTGAATGCACCACAAACAAGTTGGGTTTGCTCTATGAATGTAAAGATTCAGCAACAGGAACTCAATTTGTTGTTGTTTTTTGTTTTTTGAGACAGGCTTTCTCTGTGTAGCCCTGGCTATCCTGGAACACACTCTATAGACTAAGCTGGACTTGAACTCAGAAATCCACCTGCCTCTGCCTCCCAAGTGCTGGGATTAAAGGCATGTGCCACCACTGCCTGGCTCAATTTTGTTTTTTAATAATGTGAGTGTGTGTGTGTGTGTGTGTGTGTGTGTGTGTGTATGTGTGTGTGTGTGTTTCTGTGTCTGTGTGTCTCTCTGTGTGTGTGTTTCTGTGCCTGTGTGTCTGTGTGTCTGTGTGGGTATGGGCATGTGGTTGTAGTTGACAGCAAAGGCCAGAAGAAGGTGTAGGATCCTCTGGAGTAGGAGTTCGAGGAGGTTGTGAGCCTCCTAATGGGGATGCTGAGACCCAAACTTGGGCCCTCTGCAACAGCAGCATATGTTTTTAACCATTGAGCCATCTCTCCAGTCCCTATATGGTTCTCTTAATGTGGTTTCCTTTTCATTTTAGGGGTAGAATAAATCTGATGTTTTTGTTTTTTGATTGATATGAAAACTTATGCATACAGGACAGGAAGTGATGTTCTGTTTGTGTCCATACGTGTAAAGATCGAAGCAGGGTGGTTAGCATGCATGTTGTCTTCAATGGTCATCATTTCTTTCTGGTGTCTACACTTAGAATTCTCTCTTGTGACACTTTGAAATATACAGTGCATTATTTTAATTATTAATATGATTATCTTACATGCAGAACTATAGTCTGGTAAAATTAAAGACCTATTCACGATAAGTTTTTCATTAAGGAAAAACCTGCAAAAATGTCAGACTTGTTGAAATGTTGAAAGTATCTCTTAGCAGCCGAGAAAACGAGGCTGGCTGTTATTAAGACTTCTTTTTAGCAGGGTACTAGATGTCCTAGCCAGCACGGTCACATAGAATCAAATGGCATGGAGGCTAGAAAGGAAAAACAAAATGTATTGTTTGCACATGATATGATCACGTTGAAAACTCTAAAAGACTCCATGGATGAATCATCAGAATTAAGAAAGGGGACTTCTGGGTGCAAAGATATTGAGTATCAAAATGCTGGCTAAAATTAGCAAAGACTATTTCAAAATATGTAAGATCTATGCGGAGAAAAGGATGGAAAATTATAAAATTTGAGCGACTGAGCTAGGCAGAGAAGGTGCTGTCTCTGTAGGTCAGAGGATTATATAATGTAGAGTTTATATCCCTTCCTAAATCAACTGCTAGATTATTGTAGTCTGAATAAAGAGAAGAATCAAGAGTTTGTGTCTGCGTTGCTGTGGGCATAGCTAGTTTCTCCAGCCGTAACGGAAGTGCAGGGGCCAAGATATTCTTAGAGTATAACCAGGTGGGTGTATCAGCTACTCTGCTCATGGCTGTAATCAGATCCCTAACAGGAAGAATCTTAAGAGAGTTTAGGGAACACAGTCCATTATGCTGGGAAGGCACAGTGGTAGTGACATCAGAGTCCTCAGCTGTGGGGGGGCTGAGAAGGGGGAGGGGGAATGGAGGGGTGCCTCAGCTTCCTTCCTTCTTTTTATTCTGTCTGCCCCACCCTCCACCTGCCACTCACAGGCAGGGTGAGCCCCCCTTCCCAGTTAAACCTCTCTGAAGCACCCTCAAACACACTCAGAAGTGTATCTCCTTGGTGATTCTAAATCCAGTCAAATTTGCCAAGGTGAACCACCACAGCAGGCGACTGGGTTTATAGACACAGACATGTTCTAAGCTGCAGTAACTAAGACAGCGTGGTACTGGCACAACGAAAGACTGGCAGAGCATGCCTTAAATCATGTGAAGAAGGGTGGTGGCATTTGGGGAAGGGCAAAAAGCGTTGCATGGAAGTTCCTATCTTTTTCTTCTTCTCCTTTCTTTTCTTCCTTTCTCCAAGCAATCCAGACCTTTTTACTGAGTCTCTTCTTATATAAGGCTTGTGCTTAGTGTCTGGGGTAGGATGGCAGAAAGGAAAGCCCCGGGTTTAGCCCGATGGACTGTCAGGGACTTGGTTTGAAGAGCGAAGGTACCAGAGTGTGGGAGGCCCTCTGTGAAGAGGGGATGAGTCAGCCCAGAAGGCCCAGGACCAGTGAACCAGGTGACGACCAGGGATCTGAGGTGGAGGATGGGTGGTCAGGCCTGTCACTGGGAAAAAGGTGCTGGGAGAAAAGGGGCAGGGCTTGCTGGTGCCTCACAACCACCATATGGACTTTAAGGTTTATTCTCAGACAAGGGGACTTCACTGGGAAGCTATTTGTAACAAATGGCCCTTGCCAGTTGGAGGTGGTCAAGAGTGTAGAAACAGTGTTGGTTTGGGGTGTGCCTATAGGGAGGTACTCTATGCTAAGATATGCTTGGCTTAAAGCAGTTTTGAAGACTAAACACTGTTCACTAAAACGACACAACCGATCGTTTTGGCTGTCCATCATTACCCAGGAACTCACACACAGTTCAGGCTTGGCTCTGACTGCGGAGCAAAGGCAAGGGACTGGTGTTTGTTGATAATGCAATCCTGATGACAGAGCGTGGAATCTCACCAGGCTGTAGGGAACATGGAAGGTAGCTGCACGCGAGATTGGGGGATGCGGTTAGGAAATTGTGAACTGACACCTGTGTTACAATCAGAATTTAGGTGGGTAGGAGGCCCAGCCCTGCCTCCCACTCACAAGAACAGGGGAGACCTGGTAGAGCTTCCAAAGGACACAGTGTGCACTGGCTCTAGTTGTTAACAAACACACCACGTTTCAGTCATTTCTGTTACATTATGGTATATCCTGGGAATGGCCACCCAGTTCTTCAAGCTGGATTCTAGGAGTCAGTGAAACCCCAAGAATCTTCCAGATGGCCTGGGGACTCGGGGACACCAATGATCTCAGACGCTCCTGGGACTCGTACAGAGTTGACTGACAGAAGCATTTGTGTGGGGTGGAGGGCAGACATGGAGACCAGTGATTGAGTGGAGGAATTCCTCCAGTAGAGGGCGCCCTGGAGCTGATTTTGGAGATGCGCCCGTGCAGAGGCTAAGAGGAGGCAGGCTTTGGTGGGTGCAGTACTGGGCTCTGAATTGGGCAACCAAGAAATAAGAGAAGGCCTTTTTGAGAGGGGACAGCACTGAGACTCCGCAGTCAGGTAACGTGGATTTGAGTTCCAGGTCAGACACTAACTCACTCTCCCAGCATCTGGGAAACACTGAGTTCATCATTTAAGGATGGTATGTCTCTGTTTTGCTCATCCTGGGGACTTTAAAAGCAATAGTCTCTCAGGGTAGGGAGCATAAAATGATTCCCATTATATCAAGGGTGTAATACTATGGTCACATCTTCAGAAAATATCGGCTGTCGGGACTTCATTGCTGGGACTGCTATTTGTCAAGAGAATGGAACGCCATTCTGAAGTCCCTTTTTGTTATAAACAAGGAGATCGAGGGACAAAGAGAGTGTCCACCCTACTTTGCATCAGTGAAAAGCTGGAATTGCCAAACTGAGTCTCTAGGTTCTTCAGAACCATGACCTGCCTCGCTCCTACAAGAATAGGAAGAATGGGGGGAACCGGCCAGCAGAGTCCCCAAAGACACAGTGCCTGTGCCCCAGGGGTCAGCTTCCCTGAGCCCGAGTGGGAGCTTCCCAAGTGGCCAAGAGAAGCCATTACCAAGCGGAAGGTGCGGAGCACCGACAGGCTGCCCTTCTTGGATGCGGTCAGCTCCAGCAGGCTCACAGTGACAATGACGCAGTCGAAGATGTTCCACTTCTTCTGGAAGTAGTAGTAGGGGTCGAAGGCAATGATCTTGAAGGCCATCTCCATCGTAAAAAACACGGTGAAGACCTGAGGGTGGAACGAGTGGTCACTGCTGTGAGGTTTCTGCCCAGGAACAGCGAGGACTAGAGCAGCAAGAAAAGAATCTTGTTTACAAGAGAGCAAGGCATGCTGAGTGTGGTGGCACATGCTTGTAACCCCTGGAGGAGGCTGAGGCAGGAGGACCTCAGGGTTGAGGCCAGGCTGGGCTATACAACAAAATCCTGTCTTAAAACAACATTAAAGAAGGAGGAAGAGGAGGAGGCAGAAGAGGAGGAGGAAAAAAAGGAGGAGGAGGAAGAAGAGGAGGAAGAGGAGGAGGAAGAGGAGAAAAAGAGGAGGAGGAAAAAGAGGAGAAGGAGAAGAAAGAGGAGGAGGAGGAGGAAGGGGAGGAGGAGGAGGAGGAGGAGGAGGAGGAGGAGGAGGAGGAGGAGGAAAACAGATTCTTTTGTCTGTTCTTGGGGACTATAGATGGAAATTTCTGAGCCACTGACATTCAGAGAAGCCACAAAAGAACTCAGGTTTCCACTTCTTCTTCTTCTTCTTCTTCTTCTCTCTCTCTCTCTCTCTCTCTCTCTCTCTCTCTCATGTGTGTGTGTGTGTATGTGTGTGTGTGTGTGTGTGTGTGTGTGCGCGTGCGCGCACATGGATGTGCGTCAGTCTATGTAGAGACCAGAGGTTGGCATAGAGTGTCTTTCTCAATTGCAATCCCTCTTCACCTAACACTTTGCAGCAGGTCTCTCCCTTGACCCCAGAGCTCACCTCTTCGGCTTCACTCTATCACCAGCTTGCCCTAGGGATCTCCTGTGTCAGCCTTCTGAGTGCTGGAATATCAGGTGGGCCAGCACACCTTCCTGCTCTCACTTCTGTGGGTGCTGGGGTCTAAACTCCCTCCAGACCTTGGGTATAGTAAGTGCTTTATCTGCTGAGGCACCCCGCCTCCGTCCTTTCATTCCAGTGGTGGTGGGTGCAGAGCCAGTGGTGGCCAGTAGGATAAACTTCACTATATGATTATGTCAACAAGAGTCACTCTGGTTCAGCAGCTAAAATGTATGGTCAGACTAAGACAAACATCCCAGCTCAGCTCTGTCGCAGCTTACATAAGCTTGATGGGCAATGCCCCCTTTTCTTGCCTCCACTTCCTCAGTGTAATGGGTCTAATGGGAGTAAATGCTTGTAGTTCCCAGCTGGCGGTAAGTCACGAAGAAATAGCAGTGGCTAAGATCATCAATCTATGGTCTCTTAAGACTCCCTTTTGCATTGAAGGTCTCCAGTTGTGTCACCCAGGACAGAACTCTGACTTTAAAGGTCATTAAGCTCCAGGCAACAACAGAGGCCAGCAAGGGAAGCAGGCAGGGGAGAGAGAAAGCAAAAAGACTGTGGTCAGGGCATGGTCGTCCCAGGCTTTATCAAGGCCAAGAGCCTGGAAACAGGTGCTGGCCTCTTTCTGGCAGATGTAGAATGGAAGACAGCGCTTGGGGCTCGCTCAAGTAACATCACATAGGACAGGTCAGTCTTCCGGGTGCATTTGCTGCATGCATACACGTCTGTGTATGCCTTCTGTCCCCTGCTCTGTCCTCTGCTCTTCAATGACCACACTGAAGACCATATCCAGGGGCTGGGGAAATGGCTCAACTGGCCAAGCACAGCCACGGGTGCAGGAGGACCTGAGTTTAATTCCCCCAATCCCTGTAGAAAGCCAGCTAGATGGAACACACCCGTAATACCAGTGTTCGAAAGGTGGAGGCAGGAGGATCCCTGGGGCTCACTGGCCAGCTCGCCTAGCTGAATGAATGAGACCCAGGTTCCGTGAGACTCTGTCTCCAAAACAATGGGGTTTGGAGGATGGAGGATGGGAAAGAACATGGTGAAAATAAACTGCATGAAATTCTTAAAGAATATATAAATACATAAAATCAACAACAAAATTGGGTAGGTCCTGAGGAATGATGTTTGTATGAGGTTGTCATTTGGTCTTCAGACACCATGCAGACACGTATGAACACACATGTATATGCACATGCACACATACACATACACA
The DNA here is from genome assembly GCF_947179515.1 of Apodemus sylvaticus. NCBI lineage: Eukaryota > Metazoa > Chordata > Mammalia > Rodentia > Muridae > Apodemus > Apodemus sylvaticus. Next base: position 4,466,721 of record NC_067478.1, on the reverse strand, counting down.
CATGTACACACATAAGCACAAACATGCACACACATATACACATAAACACAAACACATACATGTACACATACATGTACACATGCACACATACACATACATAAGCACAAACATGCACACGCATATACACATAAACAGAAACACACACACGCCCATGCATACAAACACACATACACACACACACAAACTCATACTCCACACTCCACACATTGTCTTTGATGGGGAAGTGACACCGAAGTGTCTCCCTCCACCTTAGCTTGACTCTCCAGCTTTGACCTCCTGATTTCAGGCTCCATGTTTCCCGTCAGCCTCTCCGCTCTCAGAGGCACACCAGTGCACCACCCGTGAGAGCATGGAGCCGCCACCCACCATCCCCACTAGACAGCTGGGGCCGTGTCACCCATAGGGCCAGCTCACTCACAATGTTGCCGGCGTAGAGCATGGCGTCGAAGGCTTCGGTCATGGGGTAGTGCTCCATTGCCATGAAGACGGTGTTCACCACGATGCACAGGGTGATGGTGAGCTCTGCGAAGGGGTCCGTCACCAGCTCGAAGAGCACCATCTTGAACTTCCTCCACTTGGGGCAGCACTCCCAGATCAGATACTTCTGAGCTAAGCTGATCAAGCAGGGCGGGCACTTTAGCTTAGACTCTTCCAGTTCTGCATTACGGGGGAGTCAATGGCAGCCGTCATTCACATGTCGCCTTGGACCCCATCCTGTGGTCGTGATCTAGACCCTTGTGGACCCAATGCCTGTGACGTTCGAGGTTCACTTCAGCCCCCTTTGGTTCTGTAACTGCAATTCACCCACCCACCCACCCAGTCCTGTCTGTATTCATTCTCTCTCTCTCTCTCTCTCTCTCTCTCTCTCTCTCTCTCTCTCTCTCTCTCTCTCTCGCTTTCTCTCTCTCTCTTCGACAGGGTCTCTTGATGCAGCCCTGGCAGGCCAAGAACTCACTCTGTAGAGCAAGCTGCCGTCATATTCACAGAGATCCCTCTGCCTCTGCCTCTGCCTCTGCCTCCTGAATTCTGGAACTAAAGACATGGATGGCCATGCTTGGGAGATGACAGTCTTTTGTTAGCCTGGAACTCACTCAGTAGGTTAGGCTGGCTTGCCGACAAGGCCTGGGAATCTCGGCCTTGCCAGCCCAGGAATTCTAAGTGTGCACTGCCTCTCCTGGCTTTTCACTATGTGGTATCTGAGGGTGGAACTCAGGCCCCCACACTTGCAAGGCAAGCTCTGGCTGAGTTATTGCTGAAGCCTGACCCCACCTCCCTCATTTTTTACTACCCCTTGCTCATATGATGTCCGTACCTCTCAACTTAACCCACTTGGATTTCACACCCATTCTCTGCTGGCTCCTTTGCAGATGCGCTCAAGTCCTTCGTCTGCCTTCTCCGTCCTCTGTGCACCTGGCAGAGTGCCTCCGTATCCATTCAGGTTTATTAGCCTGGCCAGCTGATCGTGGTTGGACAACATGCACACCCAACCTTCCTGAAGCCATCTTTGAGCCTCTGACAATCCCTGCCCAGAAACTCTGCAGGGGCAACTGGTTTCCTTACATCATTTACCCCATTCGGCACGTAGTGAAACCCAGCATGGCTTTTAGCTTATTAAAAAGAAATAATTTTAAAAATGACAAAAATTAAGTAAAAATGCCATGTGCAAACCAGAAACAGGTCCAATCCTCCGTCCAATCATCTCTAGAGTTCACTCCTCCCCTCTCCTACAGCCTCTGACTCCTATCTATGCTCATGGGCGGCCCTCCATCCCCTCAGAATTCAGAACCATTCATGAAACAGCTTCTTCTTCTTCTTCTTCTTCTTCTTCTTCTTCTTCTTCTTCTTCTTCTTCTTCTTCTTCTTCTTCTTCTTCTTCTTCTTCTTCTTCTTCTTCTTCTTCTTCTTCTCCTTCTCCTTCTCCTCCTCCTCCTCCTCCTCCTCCTCCTCCTCCTCCTCCTCCTCCTCCTCCTCCTCCTTCTCTTCCTCTTCCTTCCCATCCTCCTCCTCCTTCCTACCACTGGTGTCTCCAGTGTGTCTTCATGCCCTCTCCATCTCCTGCCTCCACGTCTACAGGATCAGGAGGAGCTGCACCCCTCTGACTTAGGTCGAAGCCCCTCCCTATGACTTATGCAGCCCCCTCTCCACCCCACCCCCATCACCCATGTCAGTGTGTCAGCACGATTTAGCTGTACCTCAGCTTTAGAAGCTGCCTCTCTGGGCCTTGTGTTCTCGCTCATCCTTTGCCTCTCCAAACGCAGACTTCCTTGGATGTTTCCTAAATGTAGTCTCCATTTTCCTTTCCTTTTCTTTTCTCTGGAGACCCTGGTGTCTGGCTCTTACCCCTGCCTCCTAGAATCTATCAGAAGCCTGCCCAGCCTCTCACAGCACTGACAGTGTGCAAGAGCCAGGCTAGGATGACCCCTCAGGTTCTCTCTCCTCACCCAGCTGCAGTCTCTCGGATTTGCCTCTTGCTTCCTTCCTCTCCTGGCTTGAGCTGTTGGTGAGGGCAAGCATTCTTGACTCCACTTATTCATCTTCCCCCTAGGTAACCTTAGTGAGCCCCACAGCCCCACGACACCACTTCCATGCAGCTCACTCCTGGATTACATGCCCAGCCTCCGATCCCTCCCTGAGCCCTGGCTCATCCCTGAAGTCTCCTCCACTGCATTTCGGCTTGGATGTGTAATCGGGGCCATCCCTACGGAGGGCGATTTCATAGCTCTGGGCTTGTCTATAAATTCTCCTGTGTGCCATGCATCCTGGAGATAGACACACCAGCTGACGTGAGCGTTTCCCTCCATGTTTCCTTACGCACACATTTTGCATATGAAACCTCTTTCACCATAAGGTTTTAATAAAGCACCTATCCATATTTTCTTCTTTCTTTGTAGCCTGGCTATTTTTCATGTCAACTTTCAGTGCATTTGCAGTTTATTTTGGCTGAGGAGGGGTGTATTGGTATAACCCTGCCCCCATCTTTGTTTGTTTATATCAACAGTATTGATAGGATGATGTGGTTTTCCTAAGAAGTTGGAATGGCATTTTTATTGTGGTGTTTCCATGTATTCTGATGTACACATGTCCATTTCCCTTCCACAGACCAGTCTATTTATTTCCACTTCCATGCTGTGCTAATAGCCCACTGTGAATTTTTTTCAAACTACAGATGTCAAAGCTGGCAGAGAATAGTTTTGCACAGAAGTTGGTGTGTTCTGGGAGCGAGTGAAATTAATCATCCCTATTTGGAATGAAAGCAGACTTTCTTGGACCTGTTTTGGCACCAAAAGGAATCCTGAGAGCCTGTGCTGGGTGGGGACATTTATAGAGACCATCCTGCAGGAAGCAGCCTGTCTATGAGGTACAACGGCAGGGGGTCAGCTCTGCGTGTGTGCGCGTGCATGTGTGTGTGCATGTGCTTGCAGAAGCCAGGGGCCAATGCTTGTGTCTTCCTCATTTGCTTTTTTGTTTTTAAGACCGGGCCTCCCCATGAACCTGGATCTCACCTCTAAGATCTGGTGATGTGGTGTTTCTACCTCCAGTACTGAGGTCCTAGGCATAGGGCTTCGACCAGCGTTTACAGGGGTCTGGGCATCTGAATTCAGGTCCTCAAGTTTGCACAGAGGGCACTTTATCAACAGAGCCACCTCAGCTCTGTAGATACCACAGATAAGAAAGCAATCACACCCTGGCTAGCCTTGAATGTGGCCACGCCTCCTTCCCAGCAGTCTTTGGAAAGACCATTCCTCCTCTTAGAAGGAGTGTTCTCCCTCGAGATGACAGCCACGGTCTCCCCTTGGGCACCCTCTCCTCTTGCTTCCAGAACCTACTTTAATGTCCTTCTATACCCTTTCTGCTGTTCCCATGCTCCAAGATCATCCCAGGTTGATATGCTCACAAGTCCTCATTCTCAGAAGCCACAAAGGTGTCCTTCTGCCCCCTACTGTCCTGTTCCACTTCTCTCTGTGCTCACAGAAAAAGTCCTGGACAAGGCAGCCCATGCGGCACCTCCGTCTCTCACCTCCCTCTTATTCTTCATGTATGGTATCTGCTATTGTTCAGCTATGATGATCCTGGTGTGTGTGTGTCTGTCTGTCTCTGTGTGTCTGTCTGCTTCTGTGTCTGTCTATGTCTTTGTATTTGTGAGTCTGTCTCTCTGTATCTGTGAGTTTGCCTCTCTCTGTATGTCTGTCTCTGTATGTGTGTCTGTCTCTATGTCTGTCTCTGTGTATCTCTCTGTGTGTGTGTGTCTGTCTGTCTGTCTATCTCTCTCTTTCCTTTTCTCTTTCATGTATATACATTCATGCCTGTGCAGGTGTACCAATGGTGTGAGTGCATCGAGTGTTTGTGTGTGTGTTCTGTTGTACATTTGATGCATGCATATGAAAGTGCAGGTGAGTGTGTTTGCTGCTTGTGGCAGGGCCTGTGATTGAACAGTCAGTTCACCGATGAGGCTAGACTAACAGTCCAGTGAGCTCCTGGGAGACCCCTATTTCTGATCCCAGTGCAAGGTTCCAGGCCCGTACGGCTGGCCCTTTTATCTTTTTTAGCATGGGTGCTGAACATTTGAAGTCAGGTCCTCATGCTTGAAAGGCAGGTACTTTACCCACCGAGTTAACTCCCTGTCTGCTTCGACGATCCTGTGCGGACCAAAAGCTCCCACGTGACTATAGGCCCAGTAGATATCGCCAGTCATCTCCATAGCTTTGCATCTGCCGAACTTTCTATTCTCCCTGAAGGGGTTTGGGCCCTTGTCTCTTCTCCATTTCCGGGTCCTCTCTGATTTCTACATCATTTTTCTGTCTGCAATGGTGCCATCTCTTCTGAGCAACCACGACATGCTGTAGTTTTCTGAGACACTGCCTTAATTCTTCTTGATGTCACTTCATCTTCTTATATCTTTCCAAAACCGCCATGTCTTTAGAGTGCTATGGAATATATGGCTGTAGGTTCCTCTCCTCGTCTGGATTCCAGAACTATTAGCACTAAGCTATCTTTCCTACCAGACAACACTACTTAGATATCCCCAGGAGACTTCACACCCAACAGGTCCCAGATCATGTGCGCCTTCTCATGTCTTCCCTCTGAGGCCCTCTGCTCCTCCCCACAATGCTCACCCTGGTCACTGCACAAGTGCCCCTCCCCCCTCCGGTTGCCTGTTCCAGAACCATGTGTGCATCATGCAGTTCTAAATCTCATGACTCCCAGAGACCCGTGCAAGCATCAGTTCTCTACCATCCCTGCTGCCACCCCCTAAGAGTTCAGCATCCCAGATCTTCTTCCCACTTAAAATTTCATCCTTTTGAGTATTAGAACAACTTTTATGAAATCCAAGTCTTGCTGTCCTGTGTCCAGTCCTTCAGTGGCACCTCACTGCTCTTGGATGAAACCCACTGTCCGTTAGAGTCTAGTGGGGCTCTGTGGATCTGATCTGGCCCCAGACTGCTTCCCTAACCTTATTTTGAGTCCCCCACCCCTTGCCTTGATGTCTATGCTCCAGATAGCTCAGGCTTTTACATGTCTGCATTAGGATTTGTCTGCCTAGGATACTTCCCTGACCCCGAGCAAAAGTCCCTCCACTTCTCTTAGTATTCTGCATTTCTCCAAGACACTCGGCACCCCACTAGCAGCCTCTCTAGTGCCGTCCTCTCCTGCTCAGTGTGATAACAGCTGTGCTCACAGCAGCGAGTCCGAGTCTGGCCTTCTGCTCTGGATGATTGTCAAGTCTCAGCTTGCATGCCAAGCCTGGATGGCTCGCAGGCCTTGAGTTAAGTGAACTGTCACGCTCTTATTGACTTGTGCCAAACCTTCTTGGGTGCAATCGCCCCGAAGCAAGTTTTCCTGTGGATCCAGTCAAGACTCTGACAGTATGAGGTACCCTCCACGAACCCCGTAAAGGTTGTGGCTACCCAGCTAGAGAATGTGATGCACTTTATGCTCAGAAAATCTGGCCTAAACTGGCGGTGTCTTTAATATGGTGTCTCCTGAGTTTCCTATCACTCCCGAAGCCCTCTCTTCTTCCTATCCCAAGATGCTTGATTATTTCTCATTTTATTTTATCAGCTGTTCAGTTCATTACAGATCAGCACCACCCTCCAAATGTCTCCTGTGGGCCCCATGCTCACTCACCATTTACTCAGCAACTGTTTGCTAGTGCACGCTAAGCACTACGCTGCTTATCTAGGCACTGAGACCCCGGTGTGAGCAGAGGAGGCGGATCTCCTGCCCTTGTGGGCTTTCAGCCCGAACAACAGAAGGTGATAACTGACGCAGATGCTGCAGACTAGACCTAAGTCATCGAACCTCACAAAACGCCATGTCTCAGTTACGCCATTTCACCAGGGAGAAAACAGAAGCAGAGAAAGCCAGGAGAACCCCAACATCATAACCTTGCTATGTACATGGCAGAGCTCACATGCAAACCCAGGCACGAGGGCTCCAGATCCGAGTTCTCAGCCCGGCGGCCATCTCCACTCTAAGACGAGTGTGATGTGCTTGTCTTTACGTTTTTCTTGCTCCCACCTATCTTTCTTTCTGAGTCAAGGCCGTGTGGTCTAGCCCTGGCCAATCTAGACCCCACTCCTCCTGTTTCAGTCTTCCTAGTTCTGGAGTTTTGGGGGACACACCACAATGCCCAGCTTCTGTCTTATCCCTGGAAATTGTATTTGGTGTTTACGCCTGAGGAACTTTCTCTCATGGTTTTCACATGCTGATCTCCCTCACTCCATTCAGATTTCTGGCCATCCCAGAGAGGCTGCCCTTTCTCTACCACCCAGTCTTACACTGCCCTGTTAGAATCCAGAATCCTGATTCTTACACTGCCATCTAGGAATTTCCCCCACACCCCACCCCTATCTCACACTGCCCTGCCTGAGCCCTGCTCTCCGTTCCCTTCCTTTACTGCCCCTCTCAACCCCGTCACCGTTTCTGCATCTACTTGTGTTGCTCAGCTGGGTCTCCAGAGCGCCCAGCCCATGACAGCAGGTGTATATCTTTCTCACCATGAATCTCAGCCTCCTGGGGCAACGCCAGATGTCTAACAGATGGCCAACAGATGTTTGAAGAAATAAATCTTTTTTTAAAAAGTTCTGAGGAATAACTGAAAATGTAAGCTATGTGAATTGTGTAGTGCGGCCTCCGGAGCTGCCAGGGCCATCTTCAGTGGCTATGCAGGGATAGAACAGCCTCTGTACGCAGAAGGACACAGCCATGCTGTCCTGGGACTTGTGTGTACAGGGGGCCATGAGCTGGTCCCACCCGGTTTCTTCTCGTCCTCAGCTTGACCATAGACACGTTCCCTCAGGGGACTGAGTCTGCTCCCGTTTGGTTGGCAGAATTGAAAAGGGTTAGGTGAAATGGGTTGGCTAATTTACTTCAGTTGTCTTCCCACATTTGGCACAATAAGAGCTCGAGACAGAAACAAAGTCTCAATAATGAAAGTTATAGCCCTGGAGAACACGAAGAATAATGTTGCCAGGCCAGGAAATGAAAGACTTGAGTTCCTCACGCACCTCGGAGGTGGCTGATGTCATCACATGTTTCTGAGAATCTAGTTTGTGACCACTCATGAATCAGATGCTAATTTGAATAAGTGAACCAGGGCACGTCTTCATTGGAGTATCCCTTGTGTTTGGAACTTTATACACATAAAAACCACTTAATAAAGGAGCTGGAGCCTAAGGCTTAAGAATGGAGAGTGTGGAGGATCTTGGGCCACAGGAGAGAGGTCCTTGGCCCGGCATAGACTCATCACAGCATGGGGGACGCACTGGTGTCTCTGTGAGCCACACTCACCCTCAATGACTGACGTCATAATACTGACAACGCTCATCGCCCTCTGTGCTCGGAAAGGCTCGTTCAAGTAGTCCGCAGACAGGAAGTTCTTCTGCCCTACAGCGTCAAGTGCCTGCCGGGACACAAGCAGAGCCACCGTGAGGGCTTCTGCATCAAAGCCAGGTCATTTATCTTCTCATTGGCTGGTCTCACACAGCTCTGAGACACTGTGAAGCCACGAGCCCGAGGCAAAGCTTGGAGAAGCAGTAATGGTATTGGAACCTCGGGTTAAGAGCTCAGCTTCAAGGGCCGGGGTACAGAGGCAGGATGGGGACAATGCCCAGGTTGGAAGGTATGAGCCAGGCCAATACAATTTGAGAAGTTTATTTGGAGAAAGAGCTTGTTGAGCCCCAGGGGAGTCAAAGAAGCTTGGAAAATTAGGGATCTTGCTAAAGACAACTGAACACAGGTTCTTACAATGTAGAAGGCCTTAAAGAATCATCTTGCACTAGCTGGGTAGTTTTACCAGAAAGAATCAAGGTTGAACACTCAAGAGTGTGACTGTCCCAAGAACAGATACAGGAGACTGAGAGGTGTGTCCCAGTGCAAGATCTTCCTGTGCACAGCATCCATGACACCTCCCACAGAGCCCTGAAGCCCGGCATCCATGACACCTCCCACAGAGCCCTGAAGCCCGGCATCCATGACACCTCCCACAGAGCCCTGAAGCCCGGCATCCATGACACCTCCCACAGAGCCCTGAAGCCCGGCTGTGACTTTAGGACTCTGGGTTGGAGACTCCATTTGCCCTAGAGACACACTCTTCACCTGTCTTCCCTGCTCTCTCTCCAGAGAGGGCAACTCGAGCAAAATAGTCACCTCATGGCTCTAGTCAGGAATGGCTAACAGGAAGAAGGACGGCAGGAAGGGAGAGATACAGAGACAGAGAGAGAGAGAGAGAGACAGAGACAGAGTCAGATACACACAGAGAAAGACAGAGGGAGAGAGAGACATATAGAAAGAGAGAGACAGAGACAAAGAGACACAGACATACAAACACATGGAGAGTTAGAGACACAGAGACACACGGAAAGAGGGACAGACAGAGAGAGAGAGAGAGAGAGATGCATGCGAGCACACATACACACACACTACAGACAGACAGACAGACATAGAGAGAGATTGAGGTTGGCTATTTGTACCTTGTCCCCTGCAGCTGGCAGCCGTGTGATTCTCTGCATGAGACCACAGGTCCTCAGCCACAGATCCTGACAAGTTCTGATTTGGGGGCCTTTTGCTGCCGCTCTCAGCTTGAGCACACAGCACCTCCTCATTGTTGCTCTCTGGGTCCCTCACTGTCCCTTGTTTCCCTAAGCCCAGCCCTTGCCTCTGCAAATACCTTACTAATCCCTCCACTTGCCCCTGAAGCAGGCCATTGACTTCTTCCTGGGATCCAGAGTCAGGGGACCCCACCACACAGTGCAGTCTTTACAAGACTCTGCATGTGTGTCTCTGCTAGCCAGTGGGAGGGAGCGCACGGTGTGTGTGTGTGTGTGTGTGTGTGTGTGTGTGTGTGTGTGTGTGTTTGTTGCAGAAGCACCACTAGTGATACGGGAGGAGGCTGCGAGTTAAATCCAATCTCCTACTCAACAAGGCACGCCAGGGCTACCCCTGTGGATGCCGCCGTAAGGAGCAGGAGCCAGGCAGTCCCTGTACCTGCTCTGTGCCACTTTGATGAGTTACTCATTCTGGACATTGAGCCAAGGCCACCACACTTCTACCAAGATCGGTCCTGAGAGCTCTTAGAATTGTGTCAAACCTCACAGGAGTCATAGATGTCTATAGAAGGGCCCCCTGTTCTCCTTGTCCTTGTCAGAGGAGCATCTGGAACCATCCCAAAGCAGTGGTGACCAATAGGGACAGAAACACCAAGAAGAAATAAACATGAAGTCAATGGAAAATCAACTGCACCACTGCATGCAGAGCAGATAGATGCCCTTCACCTCTTTAGTAACGTTCAGCGCTTAATCTGCCAGAGTCAGTCAGAGTATGGAGCATGCGCAAACTCACAGGGCCTTCAGGCGCTCCGGCGGCTGCGCGCTCACCAGCAGGCAATCCAAGCTGTCCCTCTTCTCCACGTCTAGGGCCAGGGTTGGGGGACTGAGGCAGTGGGCTCCTAGGGAGAGGACCTGCCTGCCCAGCACCCCTGCCCAGCAATATGGAACCTCGACGGCTTTCCTGGTCTCCGTGAAAGACCCCGTCATCCATGATCCCGTCAGGAAATGAGACGTCTTGGCTGGGTGCTCGGAAGTGGAACACACTGCTGTGGCTAGCCCTGCGTCTTCCGGAAGAAAGGCCTAGGAAAGACTGGACATTGCCCACAGATGAGCAGGAGATAGGATAGGATAATGTGGGATAGGAGCGATCCTCCCTAAATCCAGCATGCACTTCCCCCCACCCACATCTGCATCTCATGATCTCTCTGCAGCTACCTAAAGACCTGAAGATGCTAAGCAGTGGTGGCACAAGCCTTTAATCCCAGCACTTGGGAGGCGGAGGCAGGCGGATTTCTGAGTTCGAGGCCAGCCTGGTCTACAGAGTGATTCCAGAACAGCCAGAGCTACACAGAGAAACCCTGTCTTGGGGAAAAACAAACAAACAAACAAACAAACAAAGAAACAAACAAACAAAAAAGACCTGAAGATATCCTGGGTAGCGATGGACAGAGAACCAGGGAAATGAGATCCTAAACAGACTTGGGGAAGGGACAGGAGAGGGGTGATTATAGGATGCCTAAGACTAGCACGTAGGTTACTGTTACCAAATATTGCTGGCTTGCTGGGCCAGGTGTCTGCCAGCCTTGGACAGCGGGCTCAGACGTGGCTGTTCTATGTTCCCATCTGCACACGGAGTATCCGGACCTAAGGAAACGCCTAAACTGGAGCTTGGGACACTGTGTTTGAATGAATGAAAGTGCTTTGCTGTCTGAAAATTAAGATGTACAAGTCACCGGATTCCATCTACGTGAGCTTGAGGGTTTGTGTTGGAATGGAGGAGACAAGCACTCTATAGTGTAATGAGCTGGCAGGATCCCCTGAGGCCAGCTTTGAACAGCCAACAATAGGAAGATTGAAGGAAGAGTTGCAGCCCAATTTCTTGGAAGAATAATGCCATTCCTCCAAATCGATAAACATTTCCCATCAAAAGCTTCCACCAAGTGAAAACTGTGTGGGGCTTTCCGATCCGGAGGAAAAGCTCTGGTTCTGTAATTCTCGGGTGCTGCACCCCCACAGAGCTCCTGGATGGGGTTAGCTAATTCTCAGGACTTGGCCATAGCAAATCATCAGTCCTATGCTCAGATCAGAAATGGCCTCTCTAAATCTAAAAATCTAAGCGATGGCTCCCTACCAAACTCTTGTCATAGTGCCCTTAATTTTTCTTAATTCTTTTTATTTACTGAACAACGAAAGTCAGGCATGTTACTGTTAGAATTCCCTGTGTCATAAAACTGAGCTCACTGTATCTCCCTTCCTCCTCCTCTCTCTCACATATGTGGCTCTGTGTGTGCATGTGTGTGTGCACAGGTCAGAGGACCGCTCCAGGTGCTGTTTCTCAAGCACTATTTTTTTTCTTTTGAAAAAAGGTCTATCATTGCCCTGGAGCTCACCAAATACCAAAACGTCTGTCTGTCCAGCAAGCCCTAAGCATCCTCCTGTTTCTGTTTCCTCAGTACTGGGGTTATAAGTACTGTATAGTACCATCATGCCTGGCTCTATTTTTTCCCCAAAGTGGGTACTAGAAATTGAATTCATATTTTTGAGGCAAACACATGACCAGTTCGACCATCTCTCAAGCCCCTTAAGGTTTCTTTTCATGGTGGCTTGGAGCCTAACCCTGTTCAGTCACCACCATTGCCAGCCTAGTGTTACACTAGAGTATATGCCCCAAACCTCTAGCGCTCACTCAGAGCATGAGTTGTTCCCATACTGTAGGGGAAAGGAAATTGGAAAGCCTATCTTAAAGCTAAGAAGACAGAGTTGTTTGCATTTGGATTCCAAGCAAACTAAGGAAGGAACCAAGTAGAATGTTTAGGTTCAGGGTTTGACCATCAGCACCCCCTTGCCAGCGTTGATTTCAGAACTAATCTGTCAAGTGGTGGACAATGATCTCTCTCCTGTGTCTTAGCTCTAACCTCTACATCATCACTTTGGGTCTGAAAAGGTCTTTATATGAAAACTCCCAGAGATCTATTTACCAGAAGAGCATACATGGAGAGAGAGAAGAGAAACAAGTCTTGGACATTCAGTTGCTGATCTGGGTGGTTGACTGAATGGGGAAATTAAAGCCCAACTCAGTGTCATCGACATTTCCAAGTGACTGTGACTTATCCTCCTCTGTGACTGTCAGAGTCCTAGCCAGGTTCCCTTTGAAAGCATTGAGCTGTGCCCCATGCATCCCAGGTGCTGCTTCAAAGGGACACAGAGGAGAAGACACGGGTGCACACAGGTGCTCCAGCATGGGTGTGTGCCCAAGGCTAGAGTGCAACACTAGGCTGGCAATGGTGGACATGGGAGTGTCCATGCCTGTGCACATCAGGGGATTCTTAATAGAGGACAGCATTCTTCAGTGAGACAGGAAAAAGAGTTAAGAGGAAGGTTAAAGGTAGGGAGTAACCTTCCAAAGGCTGTCTGATCCCCTCGCCATATGATTAGTGTGAGAATTGTTCTCCCACAGGAAAAGGTGTAATAGCTAATCTAGGTGGTCAACTTGACCCACCTGGGAAGAGAAAACCTAGGCTAAAGAACTGGCTCTATCAGGCTGGCCTGTGGGCATGCTTATGGGGGCATTTTCTTGATTGCTAATTGATGTAGGCTGACCGAGTCCACTGTGGGGCTGAACATAAGCCAGGGAACAAGCCAACAAGCAGGGTTCCTTTATGGTTTCTGCTTCAGTTCCTGCCTCCAGGTGGTAGTTTTGGGTTCCTGGCCATACTTCCCTCAATAATGGGTTGTGACCTGGGAGTTGTAAGATGGCGTGAACCCTGCCCTCTCTATCTTTTGTGTGGCAGTGGTGTTTATCCCAGTAGCAGAGAAGAAGGTAGAGGCCTACAAGGAGGAGCTATTCAGTATGTGGGGTTTTCCAGGCGGTGGAGAATTAAGAGGAAGAAAGTTGGCGAGAAAAGTTAGATCGGGATATTAATGTTAACCACTGAGGGGCAGACTGTAATGTGAAGTAAGAAAGTCATTCCCAGGCTAGGCTGTGTCAGAGAAAGGCCCTGAGGTCCTTCTGTGTCAACTGCAGGTGACAGCTCTGAGCTGTAGAGTCAGAAGCAAGAGGTAAGAAAGCAGTGAGGTGCAATGTGTGCTTTGAGCTTTTACCACTCCTGGGCATATACCCAGAGGATTCCCCAGCAGGTAATAAGGACACATGCTCCACTATGTTCACAGCAGCCCTATTTGTAGTAGCCAAAAGCTGGAAAGAACCCAGGTGTCCCTCAACAGAGGAATAGATACAAAAAATGTGGTATATTTACACAATGGGGTACTATTCAGCCATTAGAAACAATGAATTCATGAAATTCTTAAACAAATGGATGGAGCTGGAGAACATCATCCTTAGTGAGGTAACCCAGTCTCAAAAGATCAATCATGGTATGCACTCACTGATAAGCTGGATATTAGCCTAGAAACTTGGAATACCCAAGACATAATCCACATATTAAATGATGTCCAAGAAGAATGGAGGAGTGGCCCCTGGTTCTGGAAAGACTCAGTGCAGCAGTTCCGGGGAATACCAGGACAGGGAAGTGGGAAGGAGTAGATGGGGGAACAGGGGAAGGGAAGAGGGCTTATGGGACTTTCGGGGAGTGGGGAGCCAGGAAAGGGGAAATCATTTGAAATGTAAATAAAAAATATATCAAATAAAAAAATACATATTCTAAAAAAAAAAAAGAAAGAAAGAAAAGAAAGGAGTGAGGTGTTCAGCACCAGGGACAGAGCTGAAGATCCAAAAGAAGGGAAGCAGACAGACCCTTAGCTGAGGAGATCTCAAGGTCAGCATGTCTCAAAGGGGCCTCCCCTTCCTTACACACACAGATACACAGACACACAGACTCACGCAGACACACACAGACACACAGACACACACAGACACACACACACATAGACACACACACAGACACACACACAGACACACACAGACACACACAGAGACACACAGACACACACAGAGACACACAGAGACACACAGACACACACAGACACACACACACACACACACACACACACACACACACACACACAGGCTCTTATCTTAATCTCAGCTCACCTAGGTTTCCTAGTCAGAAGCCTGAAGAGTCGCCCAGAATCTGCTTCCCTTTCCTTATCTCCCAATCTTAAGTATTGATCTCCTCCACAAAGAAAGGTCCTTATCATTAACCCCCTCCCCAAGAGTGCTGCTGTCCTAGCTTAGGCCACCGATGAGGAGGGGTGTCTGACTGAGTTACCAAATCCCCTCCTCGCCCCATCCCAAGCTCTTTCTGTTTCACCTGGGGCCACAGCAGCAGCTAAGCAGAGTGAACCTTCGAGGCAGCTCCGCGTGTCTTACCATCCTGCGCTGGTTGTAAGGGTCAGATTGGGGTGATCTGTTGTCATCTGTCGAGCCCTCTGACACCCGTGATTTTACCCTGGGTCTTCTCTCGTTGGCGTTTTTGGGGGCTAAGGGCGATCCATCGTGGGAATGGAGTGAGGTCGTGTCAATCCCCAGGGCCGCCAGCACCTGAGGAGAGAGCGGTAGTTGCAGCCCACAGGATCTCACTGACCTTGGTGTCTGTGTGTCCCTACAACACGGCCATAGAGAGGAGGGATCTGAGACCAAGAAGCTCGAGGGTTAGGATACAAGCAGTGGTGGGACTGGGCATGGCAGAAATGGAGGTTACCTCCCTCCTTCCGCCCTTGTGGTAGGAGCTGGTGCCTTGCCTAGGCCCTGTCTAACAGGCCAGGGCGCTTGCCCTCACCCACTGTGCAAGTCTAACAGGTGATGCTCAATGCAGCACTGTGGAGAAAAAGCCTTTGTCTTTCTGCTCAGGAGGCAGATGTGGGAGCACAAGCAGCTGGTCCTCTTGCTTCTAAGTAGGGCTAACTAACTCTGGTGTAGGTCACTGCTGGAGATCCCCAGCAGGATCAGGCAACAGATAGCATCTAGAACACTTTGTGGGTTAGTTCTACCCGTTGTCTGATCATTTTCCTTGTGTCCTAAAGACTCCTGAATAAATTGCTTGAAGAAAACTCACCCATTCAGATTCTTTTGTGTGTAGGGTGTGTGTACATGTTCATGTAGGAACACACACACGTGTATGTGTGTGTGTGTGTGTGTGTGTGTGTGTGCATGTTTACAGAAGAGAGGTCAACCTCAGGAGTCACTCCCCAAGACCTGTCTAGTTTATTTTTTTAGCAAGGTCTCTCATTGGCCCCAAACTTGCCAACAAGACTGTACCCCAGTGATCCTCCCAACTCTGCCACTCCAGCACTGGGCTCACGAGCATGCACCTGACTACTTTTGACCAGGTGGGTTCTGGGAATCGAACTCAGCTCTTCATCCCTGCAAGCATGTTGCTGACAGCCGAATTCCCAGCCCAGGGCTGGGAACCTGAGACAGCCCCTCACATGGTTCACGCTCCTGTGGAAGATCATTAAGGAAGACTCCTGTCCCAGAAGGTCCTGGGCGGCTGGCTCTACCCACCTCCTGTTCCTTCTGCAGCACCTCAAGGGCTTCCTGGAACTTTTTTTCCTTGGCTTCGATCTCTGCAATTGTTGCTTGGTTCTGCTCCTCATACGCCATGGTGACCACGGCCAAGATCAAATTGACCAGGTAGAAGGATCCGAGGAAGATGACCAGCACGAAAAAGACCATGTACATCTTCCCAGAAGCCCGGAGTGTCTGCAGATTCGAGGGAAAGAGGGCTGTGTGGGGGACACGTGGACCCTTGAAGGTCGGTTAGACTTCCAGGATGCAGAGAGCCAGGCAGCTGGCCCATCAGTCTCCAGTCGTGACCGTGTGAGGACATGCAGATTGGAATCAACTGGCACGGCCAAGCATGGTGTCCCATGGCTTAACCTCAGCACTTAGGACTGGAGGCAGGAGGGTCACCACAGGTTCCATATGAGCAAAACTACAGTGAGGTCCTGTCTCAAAGAAGCAAAACAAAGATACCTGCTGGTACAGGCGCTCCCAGGAGTCCTGCGTCATGAGGCGGAACAGCGAGAGGAACGCCCACGCGAAGGAATCAAAGCTGGTGTAGTTAAAATCCGGGTTGTCGGAAGTTTTCAGGCAGACATAATTATCAGGGCAGTGACTGTAAGAGGAGAGAAGGACATCATGGAGCAGCCTTGCTGACAGGGGACAAGGCCACCATGGCACGACCTTGCTGACTGGGAACAAGGTAGTTTGGGGCAGTAAGAACATGGCGGGTGTGAAGTCAAAGATCTGAGTTTAGAAATCAGCCTTCAGCCTATTAGTTGAACATTTAGTGTGGGAATCAGTTTCCCTCATCTATAACGTGAGGGTGCTAATGCTTCTGTTCATTTTGCCTATCTAGGGGAGTCACGGCGGCAGCCTTGACTCAACTCCATCCGATGTGGTGTCAAGCTCCTTGTCGACTTACTCCAGGGAAAGGAAAGCCAGTGGCCACAAAACAGACTAAACCCGAGCTTCCTGTCGCCATCTCCAGAGTCAGCCATCGAGGAGGACTTATGTGAGCCAAGTTCAGTGACAGATTACATAACAATGGCAGCATCACCTCCTACTTGCCAAGCGCTTGCTCTACGGCTCTCTCTGTCCCAAGGGCTTCAGGGACAATGTAATGCATCATCTCAACAGTTCTTACTTAAAGTGAGGGCGTAGGGTTCGGAGAGAAATCAGCTGCCCGAACCCAGAGAACTCTGCGTGGTCATTAAGATGGAGGCATGCCCTGGGTGTATCAGCCGCAGTCTGGGGTGCCTAGGGGTGGTTGGTCGACACGAGGGGGGACTCATTTGAAAAGATAGAAAATACAGCCTAAGTCTCTAATGACCCCAAGAAGTCAGAAGTTTAAAATGCTATCTCGCTCCAAAGAAGCTCTAAGGCCAGCCTTCTAAGGAGCCCCAAACACTTCATATTCCAGTGCCTGCTCTTTGTGCTCTTTGTTAGAAAGAAACTAGGTAAAAAGGTCACATTCCAGAGCCTGCTCTTTGTTAAGAGCTAGGCAAAAAGGCCTTGAATAAGTGATCCTGACCCCCTAAGGTAACTGGAAATGAGCTAATTATCTGTTTATCTTGCTTCTGTAAACTGCTAACGCCATTACCCCCCAACTCAATATTTTTAGACTCCAGCAATTAGCTTCGCACTGAGTCACTGAGTAACTTGCCTTTCCGCCCTCAGCTTGAGACCTTTGGTCTCAAGAGATAGCTGACCCTGTCCCAGGAGCTAGCTCATCTGATGACTGGCCCAACGTTTAACTCTACAATGCCCCAAGGACGTTTGCTCCAGATAATCTTTAACCTTCCTTAAGGTATAGACTATTGCCTGACTTGTTCATTCTGTGCTTCCCGGCCCCTGCATGATTGTCCTCCACCCCTTGCCTTGTGATTTTCTCCTTTAAATACCCCTGTCTTGAGTTGCTCAGGGTCCACAGTCCTCTAGCCCTGAGTGGTGTACAACTGTGGAGCCCAGAGCTCTGGAATAAAAATCCTCTTGCTATTGCATCAAGACCATTTCTCTCGAGTGATATGGATGTCGCCTTCCGAGGCACGGGGTGCTGGGGCGCCCTTGGTTTTTGGGTGGTCTTACACATTCTTTATGCGCTTTGTGTTTTGTTACTTTTGTCTTATTAGGGTTTTGATGGTGGTTTTGTTTTTTGTTTTGAGAGAATATGTATATGTGTATATGTATGCATATATGTATATACATGAGCAGATTTGGGGATATGATTTAAATATATTGTATAAAAATTACTTTAAAAAATTAAACAGTTTTAGATGGAGGTATATAATCAACAGGGAGCCAAGCACTGAGCCTGCTTCGTTCCCTCCTGGCTGTGGGGAGGGGCAGGGCAGCAACATCTGTTGGATGAGTTGGGGGTGGGGTATTAATTAATTATAATTAATTCCACTTTTATCTCCACTAGGACTGGAGACTTACAAATCCCCCAACTCCCAAGTTTGAAGGAAGCCTTTTGGTTTTCTTTCTGGTAAGTTCTTCATTGGCTCTGAGGACTCATGTGTTTCTGTCTCCCACAGAGTCCACTCCTGCCGCTCCTCCCACCAGCCCGCACAGCCACAGCCCCTCACACCTTCCTCAGTGCACCAAACACTACACATAAAAAGCAAATGTAAATTCCTGCTGTGGGGGCTAGCCACAAGGTGGCAAAGGACCTGATGGCTGCCTGAAGACCCCCTGGCACCGGGAAAAGCTGTCTGTGTTTGTACATTCCTGAAATTGCAGTGCTGGGAAGGCCAGCTGCTGAGACAGGAGGATGCCTTGCTGACCAGTCAGCTAGCCAAATCTCTCTCCCTCCCCCTCGCCCCCTCTCCTCTCTCTCACACACCCCTATAAACATACACACACACACACACAATTCCTGATCCCTCCCCCTCTCCCCCTCTCCCCCTTTCCTTCTCTCCCCTTCTCTCCCCCTCCCTTCCCCCCACACCTATAAACATAGGCACACACACAATTCCTGATTTCTCCCCCTCTCCTCCTCTCCCTCCCTTCCCCCTTCTCACACACACACACATGCACACACACACACACACACACATACACACACACATACACACATATACCTACATACATAGGCGCACACACACACAATTCCTGATGCTGTTCACCTTGGAAACTACCCAAAGGAAGGGCTATATGAAAAAAAAAAAAGAAAGAAAGAAAGAAAGAAAGAAAGTAAAGGTCGCCAGGTGTTTTTTGTGCTCTCTCTCCATCTCGAGACCCTAGACCTCAGCCCCAGTTTGTCCTTGAGCCAGCCCCACCCCAGTCTTTGTGCAGACCCCCTCAGACCTCACTGCATTACTGCCTGAGCTGCCTCTTCCTACTCAAGCTGGGTCCATTCCTCCACTGTTGGGCTGCATCTGCCTGATGGGAAGTCTGCCTCTGCAGTACTTAAGATGGGGCAGAGGTGAAGGCAGAGCTTTACCGTGGAGAGCTGGGGTTGCTCTGCAGCCACGGGCTTTAGAAGTGCCATCATCTAAGTGGGGCGAACACAAGACTTTGATTTAAACAGAAGGGAAGCCACAATCAATGTCTGTGACACACTTCTTTCGGAGCCAAAGACTCAAATTCCTCTGGGAATGAAGAGGTTAGGAGGGCTGGCACTGACCAGGTCCTCCTGTCTGTCTGTCTGTCTGTCTGTACCCCTCGGCCATGTCTAAGCTTGCTCTTCTAGTCAGTTCTTAGCGATGGTTACGGCTGTCTTGCCATGATGGTTAATATTAAATGCCACCTCAATAGAATCTAGAATTACTCAGGAGACAAACCTCTCAGCTTGTCTGAAGAGGTTTCCAGGTTTGCTTAGCTAAAGTGGGGAGACTCACCCTAAGAGTGGGCGGCACCGTCGCACAGGTTGGGGCCCCCGGCTGGATAAAAGGAGCTGGACACAAGCGTTTATCTGTCTCTGCCCAGAGTAGGTGCAGCTCCATGCTCCTGGCTCTGCGCCTTCCTCAGTTGGACTGGACCCTCACACTGTGAGCCTGACTAAGCCATCCCGCGTGTGATTCTTCACAGGTACTTGGCCCCAGCAATGGGAAAGCGGCCGCTGTGCCTGTGTGGATCCCTTTGTCTTCGCATGGGCACTCGGGGAGCCCGAGCCTATATTGAGTATATTTCAGGCACTCGACTGTGTAAGAGGGAAGGATGAGCCTTTCTGTCACCTGAACCTCTCCTTCTCTTTCTTCACCCCAGCAGCCAAAGCAGGAGGCAGCGAGGAAGTCTGCCTTCCACATGGAGTCACCTCCACCCAAGCACCACTGTTCTCCAGTCTGTGAAGTATCAGGCCTGTCCTTCAACATCAGCCTCAACCACTGCCTCCAGGAAGTCCTCCCTGACTTTCTATCTGGCCTTACAAGATTATCCACTGTGTTTATCCAGCCGATGGAGCTTCCGATACAACATATATTTCTACAGCACAACATCTTTATGCACACACCAAAGAGACAAAACGCAACTGAGCTATACCCCAGATTCAGCCTGCAGGGATATTCTGCCTGGCCAACATGACAGGTAGATATTTTGGGGGAACTTGTAACCAAATTTCTGACTAGGGGTTAACACATAAAAACCGAAATTTCCCATCCCCCTCTGTCACGCTAGCAGAGCTAGAAGCAGAGGGTGCCCATTTTCACATGACAACCAACGGCTGGGCGAGCGCTGTCTGCCCCTCTGGTGGGGCATGGATTCTCAGTTGCCATGGTTCCCTCCTGGCCTTCACTACTCATTTGTTGTTATGTGCCTGACCTCTGTGAGAATTTGAAATTGCAAAAATGTTGTATGTGTATTTCTTCCCGTTACAAAAAAAGAAAATAGCAAACAAGAGAAAGGAGTGAACTGTGGTGCTCCAGCCTTAATGCAAACACATGTGTTTCTCCTGGGAGCTGACCGCTTGGCCTCCCTCCCTTTCGGCACCCACAATCCTTTGAGATATGACCCCGCCATTCTTTTCACTGGGAGGTGACATCTGTTACACCAGCCCTCAGACTTGTGACTTCCTTCGGTGAAGGGGACACAGAGAGAATGCCACTTTGTGAAGTCAAGAGATTTCTGCACTTTACTGTTCCCCTTGGAATCCCAAGTCTGCACGGAGACAGCTCAGGCCAGACTGCTGGGGATAAAGCATAACAGAGCACACAGACGCCTTGCAGCCAATTCATCTGCTGCTTGCAGATGTGCGAGGACCCTAAAGTCCAGGTGGTCCACGCTCGAGTGCTGAAGCGCTGAGCCGCAACCTAAATGGTTGTTGGGGTAAGTCATCAAATCCTGGGTCATTTATTACCTATCGGAACCCGACTAACACAGGCTGTGAGAGAGTGTGTGAGTGTGTATGTGTGTTCGTATGTTGTGTGGGGTCATGTATGAGAAGGGCAAGGGTCAACATGAAGTGGCTGTCTCAGTTGCTCTCCACTTTATTTTTTGAGACCATCGCTCACTAAACTTGATGCTCATCGGCTGAGTTAAAATGGTTGTCTAACAAGCTCGAGAGCTCTGCCAGTCCCCAGCTCTCTGCCCCAAGGCCCCGCAGTGCTGTGGCCACAGTCTGCACGGATGTGCCCAACTTCCCATGTGGGCGCCGGGGATTCTCAGTGGGGCCCTCGCCTTGCACAGCAAGTGCTTTACCCACTGACCATGCTCGCAGCTCCCTCTCTGTCTGAGTTTTAAGATGGCCACGTCTATGGTATTCATTCATATGGGTTCTTTGAGATTCTACCGTCTCTGCTCAGAGGATGCTATGGAGACAAGATGTTGGACATCGGTGACGTTGCGGGACGCATACTCACCCAGCGTCAGACCCATTGCCACATAACAAGGGATCCGTAGTTCCAGGCTTGATGAAGAAGTCTTCTAAGGAAAGGAAGAAATGAAGCCTCATGGTGTGTTCTGAAGGCCCCCACCAGGCCTTGGGTGGCCAAGAGGACACTTCCTGCCTTCTGTCTAAGTGAGGTCAGCTCCTTGGCCTACAAGCCTTCAGAGGACACTCGGGGAACCACACACCCTTCTGAGCCCCTTGGAAGCTGCACAGAGCCAGAAAGTCTTGCTTGTTTAGAGCCTGTTAAGCTTTCCCCTGCC
This sequence comes from Apodemus sylvaticus, assembly GCF_947179515.1. Lineage (NCBI taxonomy): Eukaryota > Metazoa > Chordata > Mammalia > Rodentia > Muridae > Apodemus > Apodemus sylvaticus. The sequence continues at coordinate 4,445,127 of NC_067478.1, read as the reverse complement.
AAGACAGCTACAGGAACATGCTGGTTTGCACCGTGTCCCCACGGCCACACCGTCCCAGGGTTCCTGTGATGGTCACTGCAGCAGAATGTCCACTCACCTGCCCTCTCAGATGACAGATTGTCAGTCTTGTGGGGATCTGTGCCGTTCCTGATGCATTTATTCTTAAGGTTCCCCTTGAAGAGCTGCAGGCCCACCAAGGCAAAGACACTCAAGCAGAAGACTGTGAGGATGGTCACGTCGGCCAGTTTCCTCACTGAGTGGATCAGGGCTCCCACGATGACCTTCAGCCCTGTGGGAAGATAGCATACATGCTCCCACACGGTGAAGCGCCACCCTGAGCACAGGTGAACACCGACTACACACAGGTGTGATGCCCTCACATACTCCAGGCAGTTTCAGGCCCAGTTTCTCATCTGCATCCTGCATTTGCCCACAGAGGCAAGTGGGAGGGGCCTGTCGTCCTCATTATAAAACCAATCAGCCAAGGCCCAGGCAACGCATATTTTTATCATCTCAAGGCAATGATTGACACTCATGATTCAACTAAAACCCCCTGTTAGGGTGCAGAGCACAGTGGTCAAGCACTTGCCTACTGTGCACAAGACCCTGGCGTTTTATCTGCAGCATTGGGAAATTTATATTGAGTCCTAGCTGTATTCCTGTCTCTGTTCCAGCCATGAGGTTTTCATACTTTCACTGGAAGATCTGAGGAGATCAGGGCCAACTATAGCTAGCTTCAAAGCTCCTCCCTTTAAGGAGGGATAAGATTTGTTAATAGAAATTATATTCTTGGAGAGAGGATGCTCAGTGTCACAGACAACAGAAAGTGTCTGACCCTGGTTGCAGTCTAGGATCCAGCCTTTGGTGGGAAGGTAATTGTCTTGGCAGCACACATGTGAGACCCTGTACCGGGAGCTGAGTGATGCATATACGTCACGTGTGGCAGATTGTGTGACAACTGAAGATAAACTCACAGCATCGAGGAACCGACCTTCCTTTGCCTCTCACTCGGGATCAACCCTTACCTATGTTTCTTCTATGCTTAAAGTCTCATTTTCTTAGTTAAATAGGCTAACAGTCAAGAGTCCCTGGAATGTGTGTGTGTGTATGTGTGTGTGTGTGTGTGTGTGTGTGTGTGAGAGAGAGAGAGAGAGAGAGAGAGAGAGAGAGAGAGAGAGAGAGAGAGAGAGAGAGAGAGAGTCCCTGTCCTGGAACATGTCTGTGTGTGTGTGTGTGTGTGTGTGTGTGTGTGTGTGTGAGTCCCTGTCCTGGAACATGTCTCTGTGTGTATCTGTGTGTGTCTGTGTGAGTCCCTGTCCTGGAACATGTCTGTGTGTGTGTGTGTGTGTGTGTGAGTCCCTGTCCTGGAACATGTCTGTCTGTGTGTGTGTGTGTCTGTGTGTGTGTGTGTGTGAGTCCCTGTCCTGGAACATGTCTGTCTGTGTGTGTGTGTGTGTGAGTCCCTGTCCTGGAACATGTCTATGTGTGTCTCTGTGTGTGTCTGTGTGAGTCCCTGTCCTGGAACATGTCTATGTGTGTATCTGTGTGTGTCTGTGTGAGTCTCTGTCCTGGAACGTGTGTGTGTGTGTGTGTGTGTGTCTGTGTGAGTCTCTGTCCTGGAACATGTGTGTGTGTGTGCTCTTGCGTGTGTATGTCATGTGCTCGTATCAAAGAACAGTTGTTCTGTTGTCGCACACGAGCTGGTTAAAGCCACTCACCTGGGATCACAGACACAGTTTTCAGGGCTCTGAGAACTCGGAATGTCCGCAGGCCTGAGATTCCTCTGAGGTCTATCGCTGTCCCCACATACCTGTAGAACCGGAAGGCATTTCCTCAGGGAAAGGGCTCCAGGGTGCATGCAGCACACACAACAGGGGTTATGGGGGAGGAGCCTTGGGAGACCCAGGACAGACACGACATTCCATCAGCGTGACCGACTACAGATTGACACGGGTGCCCATTAAACTAGCCACAATCTTGCTCAGAAAGAACCATTTCAAGAGGCAAAAAGTTGGGTTTCAAACACACAGGTTTGGTGAACCTGCCTCCTTGGACATGGTGGGGAAGGGGGGTGCTGAGCCTCTTCTGATCTGCGTTGGCTAGTCATTAGCACAGAACTGAGTCTTTGGCTTGTCCCCATGGGCATAGGACAAGTCCACCTGTGTATTCTGACACCCAGGCCATAAGAACTCCACCAGAGGAAGCTGGGTTGACATGAGGAGGTAGTCCAGGTTATGAGCACGAACCCCGCCGACCCCAAATTCTACACCCCAAAGCCTACAGGAACACACAGACTAGCCAAAAGAACTACTCACGCCAGGGTAATGACACTGAAGTCCAGCCAGTTCCAGGGATCTCGAAGATAAGTAAACTCATTTAGACAGAACCCTCTTGCCAGTATCTTTATCAGAGCCTCGAAGGTGTAAATGACAGTGAAGACGTACCTGGGGGGAGGTGGAGAGAGGGACATTAACTCTGGAGCAGAGGGGCCTCAGGAGCGCCCTCTGCCAGCCCAGCGGTGAGAACTGTTCCAAGGGAACTCATACAAAGACCATCGCCAAGGGGGTGGAGAAGAAGGAGGAAAAGTCACACAAGCGGATGGGGTAGGGGGAGAGAGCTAGAGCAAGACCAGGAGGGACAGGGGAGGGGCTTGAGGCTGCAGAAGCTCCTGAAAGGGCAGAGGACTATGTCAAGGGAAGAAACGAGTAGTTTCTTTGCGAGGCTCCAAACTATGTGTGTTGGAGGCTCCTTTCCCAACCTGTGGGGTGTTAGAAGGTGAGGGAGAGGCACGGATCTCTGGTACCGTTCTTTTCCTGGTCCCTCCCTACTCTCTTTTCTTTTCTCACCATGCCTGGGTTAACTGTGTTCCTGGCATCTGTTCTGTGGTAAAAGAAAGAACATCTGAATTCCACATAACGGAACTGGCTACCCCAAAACAGCCCCTTTGCTCCGTGGGGCCCCTTGTTGGGTTTCGATTTGAAGAGCTGAGGTTGGGAGCAAGGCGATGTTTCTGGAGTGTTTAGGATCACCGGTGGCGGTGGCTGTCACACTCTGGCTGCCATGAGCTCTATCTGAAGGCCCTGCTCGAACAGGTCACTCAGCTGTCCTCTCAGTGTCTGGCTCAGGAGGTCTACAGTGGGAATCAGGATTGGGACTTTTGACATGTTCCCAGCTGATGCTAATGTGCTGGCTGGGGAATCGCTGGCTCTGGGACCCGTGTGCACACGTGCACTGCACTTGATTTGATGCTGGGGAGATGGCTTGGGTTGCAAAGTGTTTGGATCCTCAGCATACCTGTAAAATGCCTGTGCTTCTAATGCCAGCACTAGGGAAGTGGAGACAGGAGGGTCCCTGGGATTCACTGGCTGAATCCATGAGCTCTAGGCTCAACTAGAGACCCTGACTCAAAAAATAAGGTGGAGAGTAACTGAGAAGAAGCTGGACCCCAACCGTATCTGCATGTGCACACACACCAATCCATACATGCACACTAAATATGAGTATGTGCATGCATGCGCATACACACAAATAATTAAAACATTACATTATAAGCATGTGATTTTGTGTGGAAAATAGGAAGCCTCTTGACTAAAAAGCATTTAGTTCATCCTTCCGGAGAGCTCCTTCAGAAGGAGGACTTTATCAAAGACATAAACCCAGAAGGATAAATACTAGCTGCTCTGAAGAACCCTGAACGGTTCAGAACTTAGAGATGCTTGGGACTCCAGAGGGTAGGCTGTGGGAGATGGAGCAGGTAGGGCTGAAAGGACTGTTGTAGTTTCTGCAGCTGGCCTACTAGACCAGACTTCAGCATGCCCTTGGTGGAGAATCATCTACAGAGCTGGATAGGATTCCTACTCTCAGGATCCAAACAGGAGGGGAAATGATGCAGCCTGAGGCTGTAAGAGTTCCGTCCATGAAAGGCAGGCACCTCCTGCTCCGCCTTTGCTAAGCTTCTAGAAGGCAGTCAGATTCACAGCTCATGAAGATCTGCCCGTTCTCTGACTATCTTGCTCTAGTTATACAGCTCAGGCTGGTCTTGAACTTGTGACCCTCCTATCTGCGCTTTCTGAGTGCTGGGATCCCAGGTGTCCAACACCACAGCCACATTAGACGCTGCACATTTAGTAAGCCAAGGAGTGTTGGGAATTTGAGGAATGTTTGAAATAAAAACCAAAGCATGAGCCAGGCACGGTGGTGCATTTCTGTCATCCCAGCCCTTGAGAGGATAAAGCAGGAGGCTTGCAGTGATGTACAAGCCAACCAATGCTGTACAGCAATCCCCTGCCTCAACAACATCGCCATCACAGAAATAAAACAAAAACCCAAGGCAACCAAAGAGGGGGTTAAAAGTAAAAAAAGAAGCCACGAAATAAAATCTAATGAAAGAAAAAAAAAACCTGCGATAGATATTTTTAGAGAGTTAAGAGGTGAGATAAACATTTCTTAAAACAAGAATAGAAGTCTACAAAAAAAAAAAAGCATTAAAGAACCAAACAGAACTTCTGAAAGTGAGATCGCAAATAAAGTTTTAGAAAATATACCCCACCCCCACCCCTGGCATAAGAATGGATAGAACAGAAATTGAAAACCAGGGAATTTGATTGCTGTCAGGTTTGCAAAGAAAGAGATCGGAGGACAGTATCGCAGGGATTGTTCAAGGTGGAAATTTCCCCAATTGAAAGATCCAAGTTTTTAAAACACGGGCAAGTGTTCAGGAAAATGAACGAGAGATTTAAAAGGCCCTCGCCACAGCAGAACTCTAGAAGAGAACTCAGAAGTTCCAGATCATTCTGGACAAAGAAAAGCTTAACGTTTTGTTTGAGAGACTAAGAGAAAAACAAAACACAGCAGGCTGCCTGCAAAGGATTGATGATGTTTAGTCACTGCTTTATTGCTGTCAAGAGACACCATGACCAAGGCAACTTATAAGAGAAAATACTTCATCGGAGGCTTGCTCACAGTTTTAGAGGGCCAGTCCACAGTCCCCATGGCTGGGAGCAGGGAGGCAGGCATGGAGCTGGAACAGTAGCTGAGAGCTTACATCCTGACTAAGAGAGTGAAGCCAGGTGTGGCCTGGGCTTCTGAACCTCAAAGCCCACCCACGGTGACTAATCTCCTCCAGTAAAGTCACACTTGCTAATTCTCCCTACACTCCATTAACCAGAAACCAAGAGTTCAAGTGTGTGAGCTCATGGGAGCCATTCTTATTCAAACCACCACAGTGGAGAATAAAAACACCATCAGATATTGCAGGAGCCACCTTGGCCTGGAAGATCAAAGCCTTCAAACCTTTCCCACACAGAATCTCTCTGTCAGCCTGACTGTCAGAGATGAAGATAAACCTCTAGACATATGCAATCCTACAGTCATTTACCTCCTGCCTATGAAAGTCTAGACTAACTGTCCCAGTACAACAACAACACGATCAACAAACACCAGTATCCAAAGAACAGAACAGGAAAAACTGCAGGGAAGATCTTTGCTGGGGATCTGCTGGTCACGCTGAGGTGAGTGGAGACAGAGCGACTTCTCTTAGAGGAATGGAAACCCAATAGGCGAGCTGATGTGTTCAAATGAGCAGAGCCGAAAAGAGTCCCTGGAGGAGACTCTTGGGACAAACAAGGGATACACAGATAGAAAACTAAGCCAAGGAGGAAATCCTTATACAAACCAGGAGAGTAGAAACAATGCAGGAGAAAATCGGGAGAGCTGGAAAGATGGGTCAGTGGTTAGGATCATGCACTTACTGCTCAAAGAACCTGAGTTCAGTTCCCCGCACCTGGGCCAGGAAGCTCACAAACACCTGTAACTGTCTCACGCCCCCTTCTGGTCTCCATGGGCAACTGCACTCACACGTGCACTGCACCCCCATATATATGTAAATAATATATCTTTTAAAAATTTACAAAGCAAAACAGAGTGAGGAAAAGTCCACCTTCACGCTGAGGGGCAGGTGGTGAGGGCAGAGGTAAAGGAAGAGAAAAGAGGAATAAGAGAAAACACAGTGAACGCTGGCCTTGGTTCCCCATAGACAGGCTCTGATCACATGGGGATGGTCTACTGTCCCTATATCCTGGTCCTGGGAAGTTCTCTCTTGTGGAATCCAGTTCCAGTACATCATGGGAAGCCATTTTAAGTGGCTCCTCTCTGAGAGCTTAGCTTTAGAAGTCAAGACTTCTGCATTTCGTTGCCGTGAAGACACCAAGGGCCAATGTGCATCCACCTATTGCTGCAGTAGAGAATAGATAAGTATGACCACAGAGGGAGGGGCTTGGAGTCTCCAGTGTGCACAGTTCTGTGTGTGGGAAACTGACTGAAGTCAGGAAGAAGCAGATGTCACTTCCTGTTGGGGAAGAAGGATGGTGAGGAAGAAGGATAGAGTCACTAGTGCCAGGAACTCCAACAGTGAGGTAAAACAGTTGCGAGTGACTAAGTGACAGACAGTGGGAGACCTGGAGTGTGGGGCATGGTGTTAAGCCGCCCCCACCCTCACCCTTCTCCACCCCCTACTTTCCCACCCCCACAACCCCATCCTAGCCTCTCTACCCCCACCACCACCCTCCCATCCCCCATCCCCCACCCCACCCCAAAAAGAACTCCACCCACTTGAAAATTAAGGCAAGAAGTGATAGACCAGTCACATGAAACCAAAAGGCCTCTGCACACAGGAGACTGGAGAGAGGCCGAAGGCGTGGTGAATCTCAGCCAGCGATAATCTGACAGGATATTAATTTCTAGAATCTATAAAGAACCCAGAAAATTAATCATCACAAAATCAAGTCCTTCAACCAATAAATAGGCCCATCGACTGCCCAGACAGGTCTCCAAAGAGGAACTGCAAGTGTGTTGGTTTTGCCTAGCCATCGGGCAACACAAATCAAGACTATGCTGAGAGCATGTTTCAGCCAAGCCAGTGCACAGCACACAGGAGGATCTGGGGAAAGGACGCCCTGTTGGTGGGAATGTGAGGAAGCACAGACATTTCAGAAAACAATATGGCGGATCCTCAAAGAGCAAACAGTAAAACTGTCACAGGATGTGACTCTACCACTCCTGGGTCTGTAACCCAAACAGTCTAAATCAGAGACGTACCTGCCCATCAGTGTTCACTGAAGCCCTGTTGGCAATAAGCAACGTCATAGAATCAGCCTGGGTCTTCCTTAACAGATGAATGAATAAAGAAAGTGTGTGTGTGCTTGTGTGTGAGTCATGATGAAATATGTTATATACACATACGAGGATGTCACCATGAAACCCAATGTTTTGTATAGTTAACACATAGTAATGGAATTTCTGAGAATATTGATGCAAATATGAGAGAATATGAGTGTGAATAGAAATGACTATGATTTGTGTGACCAAATAATTTCAATCAAAATTTAATTTTAAAATGAAGGTCAAATTTAAGACTAATATTTTTCATGTGGAGAGAGAAACAGTGACCTCCTGAAGATGTCTGCTCTGGCCAGATGGCTGCTTGGGTGGTCAGGGACATTCTTATTGGATTTGCGCCCCCCCCCCATCCTTTTGTGTTTTCTAAATTAGAACATTTTCACTCCGAATTATAGGCTGTTGGGAAGCCTTGATGGATATTTCCAGCTTTTCAGATCAAACAGACCCAGAAATTATAGAGAAGGTTCTCTCTAAAGACTATGTTCAGAATTTCAGTGAAGGATGAGGACCTGGGCCTTCACTGTGGAGTGCTGGCAGCTCAGAGCCTCATTGGGCGACAGCAGGAGCGGAGGTGTGTCCTCCCCTCGGTGGGTATGGTGTCTAGTGGCTGCAGCTGGACGTGATTTTAAATGTATGTCCAAAGTCAGCTTTCTTAGGCAAAGAAAGGAATATTAGATAATGGGAAGTAGTCTCTCTCTCTCTCTCTCTCTCTCTCATGTGCAGTCCTTGCCGTCCATATTGTTTTGACACAGTTGTCTTGTTCGCCACTGTGTGCACCAGGCTTCGAGCATCCTCTGGTCTCCACCTCCCGTCTTCCAGTAGCAACGCTGACCTTCCAGATGGGCACCCTATGAGGTCTAGTCATGACAGGAGTCCTGGGGATGCAAACTCAGGTCTCTGCATGTCGAGCACTTCACCTGTTTACCTAGCCTCTATAAGTTTCTGTTGTTTTATATAATTATTTGACACAAAGGCCCAAGCTTTTGAAACTGGGCCCTGGGATGAAGGCGGTCACTGGGCTAGCCTTATTCTCTGTCATGGATGTTCTTTTCTGAAGTCTTTATCTGCCTCCGTGGGGTTATCCGAGTGTCCCCCACCCATCTCATGATGGGGCGATCCCTGCTCTGTCTTCATGGCGGAGTCCTTCATCACCTGAGTTTAAGACCCGATGTTCAGGTTTCAGGATTTAGGTGCCTACTTTTGTCATTATTATACTTCAGCAAGCCATCCTCGAAATTATTCATTTTTGTAAACTGGGGTATTAGGAAAGGCAACAGTGATAGTGACAGATAAAACTGAACAAACGTGAACTGTCAGGACAGGAGAACCCATTACTCAAGATAATCCATCCTCAGCTCCTTGCTAGCGAGCAGGAGCTGGATCGGTCCTTGGAACATATAAGTAGCTTTTAAGGACACAAATATTATATGATGTTAGAGTTCACCCTGTATTTTATATTGGAAAACTGTGCATTACAATTCAATCATGCTGTTTTCTTTCGAGTCTGCTGATTGACTAAGAGAACATTTGAAGTGGAATGACCGAAGAGAAGCATCCAGGGGATGGACGGGATGACCTGAAGGGGTCTGCAAAAGCAAATGAGGATTTGGAGCTCCCAGGGGGACAGTAGGCAGAGTGCTGGAGTGACCCAAAAGGACAGTCTCTGGACGACTACCAGCCTCAACTATAAGGATAGATCAAATGGGCTGGTGACATGAACCAGCAGGGAATGGCACTGTCACCAAGGCCAAGGAGCTGAGCTGGCTTCTTGTAAATTACAGAATCAACTTCTGAAAACTGACCTCTGACCTACAAACTCAACAGGGGGAGGGGGATAGGAAGAGGGGGAGGGAGGGGTGTACATAAATAGATATGTTTACAGATCAAATAAAATATACACACTTGCAAACTGAACCCAGGCCAGGATCAACAGGAACCATTAAAACCAGATGAACAAACCCATTCATGTAACCTATTCTCTTGATAAACATGACAGTACTGATAAATAGGAAAATACCGATTACCCATTTATAACAAAATTCTGTCTCTCTGATTGCCGAGGTGCAGAGACTTGCACCAAGAACTCTAGGTATGCCTGGCAAATCATGCCTTCTTGAAAATGAGAACATACTTCTTCCAGGGTAAGTCTTTCCTGCAATCAACTGCTTTCCATACATCAGTCTAACCAGGCTATCAAAGACACCTTCAGTGACTCTCTGAAGTACCCAGGCCTGAGGAGGGTGATAACATTCCACTAATACTTTTTTCTTAGTATAGCTCCAATCTCTTCCTGATTCCCTTTCTAGCACATTCTCCCTCTTTAGTTTCTTGTGAAGGAAAGAAGAAATTAGAAATGGACTCCATATGTCTGTCTTGCCTAAGCAGACAGGCAAGCAGAGAGGTAAGGGAGAGAGGGAGAGAGAGAGAGAGAGATGAGAGGAGAGAGATGAGAGAGAGAGAGAGAGAGAGAGAGAGAGAGAGAGAGAGGGGGAGGGAGAGAGGGAGAGAGGGAGGGAAGGAGGAAGAGGGAGAGGGAGAGGGAGAGGGAGAGGGAGAGGGAGAGGGAGAAGGAGAGGGAGAGGGAGAGATCCCATTAGCTAGCAGGTTAGCAGGTAATAGCCTGGAGCTAATGTTTCAGAGACACACAATGGGAAGCTAAGAAATGAGAAACACTGTATCTATCTGATAGATTGTATCAAGGACAAGGCTATTCCATTGACTTCTGTGTCTTGACTAGCTACAATTTCTTTTCTTCCTAAAAAAAAAAAAATCGCAATGTGCTATGAGGGGCGGGACCTATTCCAAGGATGTGCATTCTCTTCTCTGGTCCAGTTCGCACTCTGAAGGTCAGAGCTACTCTGGTGTTCTCACAAGGCCAAGGACACTCAGCCTTGTCCAGAGCTGGAACCAGACAGGAATAGTTTTGCTTCTTTTCAAAGTGTGTTTATAAAAGGAGTTATGTAAATAGTTCAGTTAATACAGAGCCTAATAAAGAATGTTCTTAATAATCATTGGGAATGAAAATTGACACAGCTTTGGAATGTGATTTGGCAATACTGTAAAAATTAATGTTTATTGGCTGAGGATGTAGCTCAGCTGGGGGGGGGGGGTGACTAGCACCCACACGCCTGAGGTCAATGCTGCGTAAATGGGTGTGGGGCGAGCATACACGGAATCCCCAGCACTCAGGAGTTGGAGGAGGCAGGGCAACCAGACATTCAAGTCTACACAGAGGGCTCAAGGCCATTCTGCAACACTCGAGACCCAGTCTCAAAAGAAAAAAATTCATTAAATTATATGCCCCTTGGTCCAGGAACATCTCCTTCTAAAACCTCGTCTCTCAAATTTTGTTGCATTAGCTGTACAAAGATATATGCACAAGACTATTCATCCAAGAATTAACTGTGTCACAAAAATATGAGAACTCTCACGATGATTAGAGCTTATCATGGAGAGTGGTTCACTTCAGCCTTCCCTGGGCGGAAAGACCCATCCCGCCAACTTCTACAAACCCAATTGCTGCTGACATTCTTTCAGGGAGATTTCACTGAATCTATAGATAAATTTGGGCAGCACTAACAGTTTAATAATAGTAATCTCCTCATCCATTATCACAAGACACATTTAAATTTATATAAGTACTTTAAATTTCTCTCAATAATGATTTTTCATTTTCTCAGTACAAAGGTCCTGGGTGTATATTTTGCGGCGCAGTTTGAATTGATACGCCCCACTTGGCCACTTACCTCCTCTTCTCCGGTTACTAATTTCTGTTCACCTTTCATTCACTGTAATGTTTCTCTTACTCTATGCCAGACACTCTTTGGCCCCAGCTGATACTTAGATACCACATTTCTGAACCAAATTGCCTCCTGAGTTCCTATAGGCACTGATTAAATTTGTTTTTAATCTTTTTGTCCCTAGCGTTTCTGCAGCTTTAGTTTGTAACTGTCTTTCTTACAAGGGCTCTTTAAAAGGACTCTAAAGCATCTGAGTGAGTGTAAAGACTCCCGCCCCCCCCCCCCCCAGCTTCCTGCCATTTTCTAATTTTGTTGCAGAATGACTAGAAAATGTATTATTTGTTACTGTTGCTTTGTGGAACTTACTAGGCTAGGTTTTGTGGCTGTTGTTCGTTTTGTTTCAGGATGGGCTGCCGTAAGGCTAACCAGATGCAGCCTGTTCCTGTCCCTTCATCTTTACAGACTTTTTACATGGTATCTGTTACAGGCAAAGAGAATTGCAACTCTTCAGGCCCTCTAATGGTTTTCTTTAATCGCTCTCACATTTGTCGGTTTGTAACTATTGTTCCGTCCTTCTCTGCCAAGCGCTAACTTGCCCCTGTGTTTAGCGTTCAGAGTGTCAGGTTTCTCTGGTCTCCTGCCCTTTGCTATAAGTTCCATTTTCTCTGGTCATGGCTCCTGCTAGCTTTCTGTCTCTCCTTCCTTACTTGATTGTCCATTCTTTTGTTCTGTTTGTTTTGAGACATTCTTATATAGCCCAGGCTGGTCTAGAACTCGCTATGTTGCTCACATTGGCCAGGCCTTGGACTCCTGCTCTCCCTGTCTCTGCTTCCTGACTGCTGGGGGTGTGGGTGTGTGTTACCAAGCCTGGTATTTAAACCTCCTTGTATCATTTTTGTGGGGAACGTGGATGCATGCCCACATGTACAGGTGCAACCTGTGTGCAGGCATACATGGAGATCAGGGGTCAACCCTAACCATCAGTCTTTAGGGGGGTATCCAATTTGGATTTTTTGGAGGCAGGGTCTGTCATGGACCTGGAACTTGCTAGGGTGGCCGGCCAGTGAGCTTCGGGGACTGCTTGTCTCTGGCTCCCCAGCCCTGGGATGGGGGTCATGCTGCCACATCTTACTTTTTACATACTGCGGAGCTGGTCAATAAAGGGGCAGGGAACCACTTACCACCTCAAGACTATTAAAACAGCAATCTTTACATTTGTTCTATCTGTTCCCATACCTACCCTATCTTACCTCCTATATGCATGTAGAGACAGGCAGAGGACCAGCTTGCCAACAGGTGTTCTCTCTCTCAACTAAATGGGTTCTGGGATGAAACTCAGGCCATTGGACTTGGCACTGAGCATCCTCCCCACCAGCCATCTTGCTGGTCCCCAAAATGTCGTTTGGATTTCTCCCTTTAGAGAAGCAGTGGCCCATAACTGCTTCTCCCCCCACATTCCATCTTCTTGCTGCTCTGAGTGTTTCTCTCTGTGTGTCCTGTCAGCAATTCCAGGGACTTTGGAGCTTGTGGTGGGTAAAGGCCAGGGTCCCATGTCTCTCTGTCTGCAGCACGGCTTGAGGACAGCTGGCCTGCACGGGGACTTGCCGATCCTCCACCGGCCTTTTGTCTTTTATCTTGTTTTAACATCTCTGTCCCTGTGTGGCCTTCCCTCCTGCCTTCATTCTGGTGTTTATTCTGTTCCTACACGCATGCTGTTGCTGTGCTGGCCTTGTGAGAGAGGGTAAAACATATGCATCCTGTCGCCTCTATTTAACCACAGCCCCAGGTGACTCCCAAATGACTCACACGGAGAAGAGAAATGCTTACACTAGAAATTCCAAGGGACAGAAAATCATCATCTCAACCATATAAAATATGAGCTTTATAATTTACCTATGCATTATATTCTGGCTTATATTTTGATTTTTTGTTTTTTGTTTTATTCAATATATTCTTTATTTACATTTCAAATGACTTCCCCTTGTCTGGATCCCCCCCTCCCTAAAAGTTCCATAGGCCCTCTTCCCTCCCCTTGTTCCCCAATCTACCCTTCCCACTTCCCTGTCCTGGTATTCTCCTATCTGGCTTATATTTTGTAGCACTCATTTATGCACTGCTTATTTATTTTTAATTTTAAAATTATTATTATTATTATTATTATTATTATTATTATTATTTTGTTTTGAGATAGTCTCACTCTAGCAGAAGCTGACCTGGAACTCCCTACGCAGATCAAAGTTGCCTTAAACTTGTCATAATCCTCCCCCTTAAACTTGCCTCAGCCTCCCGAGTGCTGGGATTATAGTCTTATGCCCTCACTTCAGGATTACAAATTGTTTGGTTTTTAAAGGATCTTGGAGGGACACATAATGCACCAGAACAAGCACACGGACAGTAAAGTTGTCACTATAAAGTGAGGGCTTTGCTAATCAGTCTAGTCATAAATAAATGTCGTCAACTGGGTGCCTTGGACAATGGAAATTAATTTCCTCATGGTTTGGGAGGCTGGACAAGGTTCTGGCATGGTGAGGGGCTGGGAAAGGTGCCCTTTTGGCTGTAGGTGGCTGTCTTCTCCTGCATTCTCACAGGGCACAGAGAAAATTTCTTTTCTTCCTTGCTTAGCAGATAAATTCTATTTGCCACCCTAACTCTAACCCTAACCCTGGCGACCTCACGGAGAGTCTTAGCCACCTCCTTGGGGCCCTATATGGTAACATAAAGTGTCAGGGTTCCAACTAGGAATCTAGGGACAGGACATGGCTCTGTGTGACAGCTGTCTGTGTCCCAAAATGGAATGGCTCAGCGCTTTGAGGTCCCACCGGATTACACTCTCCCCTGTCTCAGGGCTCCTCTTACGATTTCTGCTTTTCTCCGCTTATTTCACTTCTATCTTTAACCCTGTTATATTGTGGTTTGAAAGTGACCAGGTGTGGTGACTGATATGTGCAGTTCCAGCCCTCACCCCAGTACTTGAGAGATGTGTCTTACTGTCTCATGGTACTGGGAGGGACACCAGTTCAAGGCTAACCTAAGGCACGTAGCAAGTTCAGAGCCAGCCTGGGCTTCATGACACTGTCTCAAAGTAAAACATATTTTGCAGATTTAATTCATTTCATATATTTTAGATTACTTATTACATATTTACTAATCAGCTTTTATGTATGTGCATACACAGGCATATGAGGGCATGCGTGCCTTAACGTGAGAGCGAGGGTCAAAGGGCAACCTACGGAATCACTACGTGGGTCCCAGAGACTGACTCTAGTCAGGTTAGGCAGCAGGTGTCTTTAACCCTCTCACCAGCTCTCAGTTCATATACTCTCAAGGTGAGTGTTTGGAGGGTGATGGGCATTCAGTGAGGTCACGGTGGCGAGGCCTTTGTGGTGGCTTCCTAAGGAGACAAAACTGAGCTGCCATGTTTGCTGTCTCCTTGTGCTGTGATGTGGCAGGACGGCCCTTGCCCAGAGGCCATGTGGGTGCGGGCGCCATGATGATCTCAGATTCCTCTTCCCTCCATAATTGTGAGTCAACAAACAGGATCCACAGATTCCTATGCCTCAGGCATTTTCTTACAGCAGGAAGTAGACCAGACCCCCAGTGAAACTGCCTTGCTTGCCTTAAGGCTTTGTATCAATGGAATCCTAGTTATAGACTCCTTTAGTTTTGGCCAGCATCCTGAGGTTTATCTACCTTCATGGTTACAAGTTATCCAACTAATAATATAGCAAACACTTGGTGCACTTAACAGTCAAGGGCATTTGAGTTATTGACTGTTTTCATTGTAAATAATGTCCACAGGCACCCTCAGGTCTGGGACTTGGTGCCCACGGGTAGTAATTTGGTTGTGTGTGGACACCTGAGCGTTACAGAGGAGCACACTGTAAGAACGCTGTTCTCTTTTCTGATTGGTTGCCATTGCTATCAATCACATCCCAAATTGGTGCTCTGCCCACATCCGGCCCTGCAGTTTCTGGCTCTCCTTATCTTCCCAGATACCTTGAATGGTTGCACCCCAAGCCTTTCCGTTACACAATGAGTGTCTAGTAATCTTTCACTGAAACTTAATTTTATCTCCCTTGATTAAATAAAAAAAAGAAAGAAATATTTGGGAGTTAATAGAACATTTAGATTGGTCTGGTGTGTTTTTCAAATTTGACTTTTAGAGATGGGTCATGACTCTGGGTGTGAGCTGGCACGGGTGTCTTCTTTCTCCTGAGATTTATCTCCTAAGGTTCTCTCAACCTGTGGTCTGCAACCCCTCTGGGGGTTGAATGACCCTTTCCCAGAGTCATCTAAGACCATCTGCAAACACAAATCTTTACATTATGATTCATAACAGCAAAATTACAGTTATGAAGTAGCAACAAAAGTAACTTTAAGGTTGTGGGGTCACCACCACTGGAGGAGCTGTATTACACTGTCGCAGCATTAGGAAGGTTAAGAACTACTGCTCTTGGAGGTAGTGAGATGGTTCAGCAGCCATGAGCGCTTGCTCCTCCTGGGTTCCCAGCACCCCTTTCAGGAAGTTCACAACCCTCTGTAACTTCAACTTCGTGAGATCCTATGCCCTCTGATGGCCTCTGTGGGTACTGCATGAGGGTGTGCTTATGCTCAGGTTCACATAAATCTTAAACAATTACCATCTACTGAAACAAATATTCTTAGTTTTAGTATACCAAAGTGTATCTGTTCTTTTCTCCTGATTACTATTTCTTAAATAAGACTTTCCCTACCCTCAGGGCATAAAGACATTCTTCTGATTTTGGTCTCCTCACACCGATATGGAGAGCTGAGTCTGGTGTATGTGGTGAGTCACATGATTCTTCACAGTCCTTCACCATAGACTGAGCCCCCCTGTTCTGTGGAGTGACCTGGAAGAGGGTGTTGGATCCACAGAAGCTGGCCTCCATGGGCAGCCGCACTCACGTGATTGTGAGCACACACACAGGTCAAATGCCTGTACACACATGCTGCTGCTCTGTTTAGAGTGTGGCTAACCTCGCAGCAATGGCTTCTAAGTTCAATTTGACCCCAGTGGGGTGATTTCTCTCCCTCCTTGTTTTCCTTCCTCAGAAGTGTCTTGGCTATAATTTACTCTTTGTACTTCCACATGCATTTCAGAGTCAGTGTGCCAAATAATGCCATAAACACTTATTGAGACTGCATTGGAAATCTCACTTAAATTGATTAGTCATCTGTGCAGTTTCTACAATATTGAGACTTGGAGTCTAACAACATAACATTAGCTCCCCATTTTGGGGGTTGTTTCTGTAATTTACTCAATGTTTTGATATCCTTTTTTTCTAGGAGCTTGATATTTTGAAATGCCAGTATAAAGGATACTTCAAAAATTATTTCATTTCCAGCTTGTGACTGCTGCAAATATCCATAGCTGATTAATGTATAATAATTCACACAGCCATCTTGATGTATATAGTCTTATTAATTCTGGTAGATTTTGAAGATCTATTTTTGTAATTATGTATGTGTGTATATGTGTGTCTGTTATGTGTGTGTTCACATGCACGTGAGCATGGGTGGCCATGGGGACCAGAAGAGGGTGTTGGATCCTCGGAAGCTGGCCTCCGTGGGCAGCCGCATCACGTGATTGTGAGCGCACACACAGACAGTTGCCAGCAGCCCAGGGTGACTGTTAGGAACTTAACTCCAGCACTCTGTGAGAGGCTCTGCTAAGCCAGCTCTTGTGATAACAGTTTCTCTCTAAGTTATGTTGGATATTTTATGTGCTCTATATAATTTTCTGTAAGGTACAACATGTCTGGTAATTTTTTTATGCTTACCTTATCACCCTGGCCAGAACCTCCTCTATGAGGCTGACATGATAAGAACAGACATCTCCGATATTTGTTTTCCCCCTTTGGTCTCAAAGCACGAGAGTTCCATACTCACAATTATGTTTGATAAATGAATGCCCAGGGGGTACTATTTTTTGAAGAATTAATACTTTTTTTAATCAGAGTGCGACCATTTCTTTCTGTTCCAACTCTTCTAAGAGTTTTGAAATCATAAACAGAAATTGAACTCTATCAAATGGAGTTTCCAGCATCAGTTAAAATGGCGACACAATGTTCCCTCCCTTTGCTATATTAATAGAGATGAAGCATCTTTCCTGTTGGGGCATGTGTTGCTTTTAGAATTAGCAAGGGGGAACAGTGGGAAGAGAGAAAGCTTTCCAGAGACCCTGGTGTTACACCTGAAGGCTTGAGCAAGGACAGGGACATCTGTCCAGCTGTGGTGGTACATCTGGTTTTAGAAAAGTCTTCTGCTGTCAAACAAAAGAGACTTAGTCTGCCAACCAGACATGCGAGAACCCAAGAAATGTTACAGTCCTTCGGAAGCCTCTGCGCTTGGACACCTCACCTGGCTTCATGCATGGATTGTTCTGGGAACAGATCCCGGAGCCCCTGTTCACAGTTCCTTCTCTTCGTTTGCTCCCGTCTCTTCAAGAGTGGAGCTTTATATGCCGTGTGTGTGTGTGTGTGTGTGTGTGTGTGTGTGAGTGTGTGTGTGTGTGCTTGTGTTTGTGCTATGTGGTGTGTGTGGTGTGTGTGTGCTTGTGCTGTGGTGTGTGTGTGTGTGTGTAGTGTGTATGTGTAGAGTGTGTCTCTGGTGTGTAGTGTGTGTGTGGTGTGTGTAGTGTGTGTATATATGGTGTGTGGTGTGTGTGTATATGGTGTGTGGTGTGTGTGTATATGGTGTGTGGTGTGTGTGTGGTGTGTGTGTAGTGTGTGTGTATGGTGTGTGGTGTGTGTAGTGTGTGTATGGTGTGCTGTGTGTGTGGTATGTGTGTGGTGTGTGTGTATGGTGGTGTGTGGTGTATGTGTATATAGTGTGTGTGTGTGTGGTGTATAGTGTTTGTGTGTATGGTGTGGTGTGTGTGTGTGATATATGTGTGTGGTATGTGGTGTATGTGTGTGTGGTATGTAGGTGTATGGTGTGTGGTGTGGTGTGTGTGTGTGTGGTGTGTGTGGTATGTGATGTATGTGTGTGTGGTATGTGGTATGTGTGTGTCTGTGTGTGTGTGTGTGTGGTGTGTGGTGTGTGTGGGGTGTGGTGTGTGGTGTATGGTGTGTGGTATGTGTGGTGTGTGTGTGGTATGTGGTATGTGTGTTTCTGTGTGTGTGTGGTGTGTGGTGTGTGGTATGTGTGTGGTATGTGTGGGGTGTGGGGTGTGGTGTGTGTGTGGTATGTGTGGGGTGTGGGGTGTGTGTGTGTGTCAGGGCACTAGTGACTAATGAAATGTCTTTAGGCATCAGAGTTTTAAAAGACCTTCTTAAAGTTCCAAAGTGGAGTCAAGGTTGAGAAGCACCAATCTGCACTGTCTTGAAGGTTAAAACCATGCATGTACTTGGGGGGAAGCCACGCAGAAGAAACCTGACCATTGCAAAGTCAGAGAGGCAACAGAACTCAGACTTGTCTAAATGAAAGCTGGAATGATATACAGAAAGAAGAGGAAAAGGTGAGAGAGAGAGAGAGAGAGAGAGAGAGAGAGAGGAGGGGGGATGGAGGGAGGGAAGAAGGGAGGGAGGGAGGGCAAGGGGGACAACCGAACAGGCAGTGTTACTCACTCGACTCTCTCTGGAAGATCAGTTCGGGTCATGCACACGCAGTTGACCAAAATAGTGACGGTGATAAATATGGAGAACCATCTGTGAGGTCCGTGTTAAGGAAATGAGAGAGAGAGTTACCGCCATCCCCCTGTCTCAGCTTGCCTTGCTGCTGAACGAGACTTTGGTAACTCAGCTCACATCGGCTGTGTGGTCTTATCATGAGGCTGCTGCTCACGCCTGTTGAGCGCCTGGCCCATGCTGAGAACTCTATCTTTATAATTAGAGGAAGCTGTTGTAACAGCAGTAATGATAGTGTTGGACATGAAACCCTTAAACCCAAGGCCTTGCACTAGGCAAATACTTTATCACTGTGCCAAATCCCCAAACCTTGTCCAAATTATGCCAAATGCCATTAACCCACGGGTAGCTTTTATCATTTACATTTACATTTGGGAGAACAGCATGATGAGTCTTAAATAGCCTTCCTGAATTGTGTTGCATCCTGCAGCCTGGTAACCATAGTAACCAGGTAGAGGGTATTATTATTATTTTATTTTTGTGAAAATTGGTTTAGTTAGATTGTTTTCCTAAGCTGAGATCAGCCACACTGAAGCAACGGATTCTGGGTAGGAATGACCAGAGCAGGCTCAGGAAGTGCCATCCTGGCTCTGGGTGGATACTCCAAGGGGAATGGGGTGTTATCAGCCAGAGACAGACTCTTAGGAGTGGCCGTTTGGCTAAGGGGTACTCGGAATGAGAGGGAGGCTTTGAAGGGAAGGAAGGAGCACAGGAGTGAATCCACAGAGACAAGATGAGTCTAGGCAGACCTCTCTCAGGCAGACATTGGTTCAGTGTGAGCACCTACGGTCCCTGGTAAAGGAAAAACCCCAACCTAGACAGAAGCTTCACTTACCAGGGTAGGACGGCTACACTCACCTCTCCTCGCTTCAACTCAAGCAGAAACATTTAAAACCATTTTAGTTTTCTGTAGATACCTTTCTTGGTTTTGTTTTACAGTTACTCAGGAAAACATCTATCTGAACAGGGACATTGTACTAATGAAACCACATCTCCCCACTAATTTACAATTAAGAGATATGCTCACATAGTGGGATACTTAACCCAAGGATGAAAATTAAAACTTGCATCTTTAGTTCTGCAGACAAGTTGTATGATATCCCAAGTCTATGAAAGTGTTCACAAAAACGCAACTGGAGTTACAGCTTTGAATAAAATATTATTGAAGTGCAGATTTTACACCTTGAAGAATCTTGTTTGGAGCCGTGACAACCCATGTAAGTCTATCTGCATGTGCTTGGTGAGGAGGAGACCCCTCCACGGACTTCCTGTCCAGATGCCACTCCCCCAGGTAATTAATTACTCACCGGATCTCAAGACAAAAGGACTATTCCGCACTCACTTGGTTGCTGCTGACAGAAATGGTATTTCTAACTAGCTGTTGTTTACTGATCTCTGTATAATTCAGCATGGATCCATGGAGGACAGTGTGCATTGGGTCATTGTATACATCTCCTTTCAAAGCATAAAGAGCAGTTTTGGTGAGCAGTGTGATTTTTAAAAAAATTTTTTTCTTCTCTCCTATATCAAATCCCAACAGCAGTTTTCTCTCCCTCACCCTCCCTGAGCATCTCTTACCCTCCTTTCTCTCCCCCAGACTCATCCCTGCTCCCCTTCAGAAAATAGCAGGCCCTTCAGAGACATTGATCAACCTTGGCCAACAAGCCACATCGCATCAGGGCTGGATGAAGCCGCCCAGTAAGAGGATAATTCTTAAGGACTGGGATGGAGAAAGTACGTGTAACATCCTGAATCTCAGTGACTATTTCTTTAAATATATTTTTAAAACAAAAACTCATATTTTGTCTTATATAAAACAACATAATGTATATAGCAAATAGACTATAGTAAACTGACTTGGCATAGTTTTAAACAGAAGAAAATCTGGAAAGAATTCAGGCCACCAGACCCTTTGCCTGCGAATGGCTTTTTAAAAATTACTCAAAGCAACAGATGTTCCCAGTGACAGGTCACATTCTCCGATCCCAGTACACCAAAGAATGAGGAATGTAAAAGAAAACCCAGGTTTCCCACTCATGCCTCAAAAGAGGGGGGTCTTTCTGATGCAAAACTGGGTCTTGCTGCTTTAATGTCCAGAAATTGAATTCAAATGCATTTTCAAAAAAGCAGCATTTGCCAGAGTAGAGCTGGCCCGCTGAGAGAATTATTATCTCAGTCTGTGTCTGTTCACTTGCTGTCTACATTTCTGGCTGAAGACACTGCCCGCGACATGCTGGAGGCTGGACCTCCTAACTAGCTGTGTGACCTTGGCATCTCCGCAACGCCTCTGAGTGTCGGTCTCATTATCTGTAGAACGAGGTGCTGCCAGTCTTTCCCAAGGCTCTTGCACCTGTGACAGTGCTGACACTTGGAAAGTACTTAGCCACTTGGGGAGGGCATGGGGGGAGGGCTGCGATTATCATGAAGTATTCTGAAGAATCTAGAAACCCCAAATTCAATTCGGAAAATAGAATTCCTATCGAGTAGCCATAGAGATAACCACAGCCAGAGAAAGCGGGCTGTACGCATCCGCAGGGTAGGCACACGGTGGGTGTGTGAAAGGTTCTGTGCCAGGCCTCTTAGCTCAGGTGCCGCGGGGCAATTTACTAGGCTGTTCCACGGTGGCTGGGGTTGTCTAAGGAAAGAATAAGTCCCTTTCTACTAAGCCGCACTCAGGTACAGAGACTGGCGACTACCTGTGCTGCGATGGAGCAAGCCAGTGCTAAACAGGAACTTCCTGGAAGCCGGGGCTGGACCTGATGCTGAGAATTTCCAGATTGAAAACTTGGCCCAGCCCAAGTGCTCCTTTGTCTAGGAGGTTCGAATAAAACACAAAACAAAAACAGCACTGAAGGTGACTTCTAATGCTCCCTAAAGGAGCCAAGGTGACACAGACCAGGGACTGACATGTTTGTCTAATTACGCTTCCTTGGGAGGAACCTCAGGCAAACTGTATATTTAACCCGTTGGTAGTTTGAGGGTAGCTCATGACATTGGCAATATTGCTAGTTAGTGAGGTTCCATGGAAGATGATGGGGACTCTGCCTGTAATAGAATGTTCTCTTTATTTCTCTATTGTGTAATGGCCAACCACCCCAGCATGGTCAAGGATTGTGTGACAACTCACAGCTCTGCATCTGGCCAAAGAGCCTTGATGTCTTCTTACCAGCCATTACCTCATGGGAAAAGCAGGCCATACTTGATGGATTGGCTATGCCTGGGGCATCAGTAAAACTCACACCATAAAGAGGACATTTGAGCGCCCCGGGTGTGGCACCACAAACCATGGTTTCAACGTGATGATGTCACTGTCTCCGGATTCAACTGGAGGAAGGCTCTGCTGCTAACCTCTAAGCAAGGTGCAGCTGCCACAGGCAGGGCGTGAGTCTGAGGCACGGAAGCAAACTGCAAAGGATACGAGTGGACGGACACTTTGATGGCTGTTCTTCTGATCAGGTTGAAGGGACTGAAGAGCCACAGGGCCCACGTGGCACTGAATCTGGAAATGGTCCTGCTTTTATCCAGCACCATGAATGTCTAGGACAAAGCAAAGCACAAGGGAGTTCCGTGAGAGACAAGAATCCAGGGAGGCCTCCTTGTAGAATCCTGAGCAGGACCTGTTGGAAGAAGCATGGCTCATTGACCATCTAGAGAAGGGGCAGAGAGCTAGAGGTGGGGGAACAGAGGCCACATCCTCAGCCCTCTCCACAGGACTCTGGACTCCATGGCTGACTGTGAACCAAGGCAAGCCCACTGAGGGTGCTTCATGGACAGGCCGCTGACTTAGGGGTTGGATATATGTATGCAACACACCCAGGGCAGGATTCTGGTTTAGCTTAACTGCATTTAATACAACATGTGTGTGTGTGTGTGTGTGTGTGTGTGTGTGTGTGTGCGCACACACAGGCAGGGCCCCCATACACACACACACACACACACACACATTGATAGAAAAATTCAAATGTCATTCCTCAGGAGTCTTCTACAAATGCTCATTGGCCTGAAGCTAACTGAGAAGGCTAGGCTGACCAGACAGTGAATCTGCCTGGCTTTTCCTCCTCCTCCTCCTCCTCCTCTTCCTCCTCCCACCTCTCCCTCCTCTTCCTCCTCAGGAATGACATTACAAGTATGTTCCACTTTTCTCCCCACATGTTTTCTAGGGATCCAACTCAGATCCCTACACTTGTTCAGCAGGTTCTTTACTGACAGAGCCATCTCCCCAGCCCCATAATTTAATTCCCTTCTGACTAGAGGACCCTGGTCCTGTGATGTTCCTGCTTCTACTACCTGGGTCT
Organism: Apodemus sylvaticus; assembly: GCF_947179515.1. Classification (NCBI taxonomy): domain Eukaryota; kingdom Metazoa; phylum Chordata; class Mammalia; order Rodentia; family Muridae; genus Apodemus; species Apodemus sylvaticus. Next base: position 4,422,267 of record NC_067478.1, on the reverse strand, counting down.
CAGCTCTAAACCATCTCAGTTCCCTCCTCTGTGCATTAGGAGGGATGGGTTCTTGGGAAGACAGAGAGGGAGAAAGAGATCCTATGTGTCTTATCTCTTCTACAACTATATTTACAATGGCTTGTTCAGTTCCTTGTCATTTCCAAACATGTACTTACCTTGTTTTGGCTGCGTAAAACATCCAAGGTGCAGCACAGGAGAGGAAACTGGCACCTCATTAGACTATCATCTCTCACTCTTTTGATTAAAATAATCATTAAATATTCTAGTTTATTATATTTACTCTTTTTTGCTTTGCTCATGTGTATCTGTATGTATATATGATAGAATTTTATATGTATATCTATGCAACTTATCTATCATCTATCTATCTATCTATCTATCTATCTATCTATCTAGCCTTGGGAGTGGGTGTGGCATTGTTGAAGGAAGTTTGTCACTGTTGGGGGTGGGCTTTGAGACCCTCCTCCTAGCTGCCCGGAAGCCAGTCTTCTCCTGTTACCTTCGGAACAACATGTAGAACTCTCAGTTCCTCCAGCACCGTGTATACCTGGACACTGCCCTGCTTCCCACCATGATGATAATGGACTGATCTCAGAACCAGTAAGCCAGCTCTAAGTAAATGTTGTCCTTTATAAGAGTTGCCTTGGTCATGGTGTCTCTTCATGGCAATGGAACCCTAACTAAGATGGGGGAATTGTCTTGATCATGGTAATTAAGGTGGGAAGACCCAATCCCTGGGCATGGCACTATCCCAAGGCAGAAGATCCTGACTATGTAAGAGGAGAGACAGAAAACTGAACACACGCATGCTGCATTCATCATCCTCAGACTACAGACGTGATGTAGCCCGCTCCTTCACGCTCCCGTTCCCATGACTTTGCTACCTTGATGGCATGTAGCCTGGAACTATGAGCTAATAAGCTCTTTCTCCATTAATTTGTTTATGTCCAAGTATTTTATCACAGCAACATAGAAGGAAAATAAGACACATACTATATTAGAATATACATATACATACTCATATACACATATACACATATATACATATATAACTTTAGAACCCAGGAGCGCATAGGCACATATTCCAGTAGTTGCTGAATGGTGTTGCTCCCTTGGTTTCCACGATAAGATTACAAGATGATTTAATAAGAGACAGGTGATAGTAAACTATTATTTCAAGACAGTTTGACTTCAGTAACCCATGGGGGAATTTGGAAAACTCCAGGGACTCTGAGACTGTACTTTAAAGAACCCTGGTTCAAGGCATCCCTTTCAACTTCAAAATCCCTGCCCTTGATCTGCAGAGAGATGACATCTCTAGAGGCTGTAGGCTGGGTCTCATCCATGGGAACAACCAGCTTTCCGAGCTAGTTCTGCAGCAGCTGTCTGCTTTGGGGATTTGGGCTTAGTTTGCTCCATTGAAAAGTTCCTAAAGACTCAGAGAGAGAGGGGTGCATTCACTCTACTTTACAACGGCCTATTCTTTAGTGAACAGCTACTACATGCAGGGTTGCGGGGTGGGGGATGAGGACTTCCTGGGGTGGGTGGGACTGAGGTTCACTCCTCAAGAGCTGAGTGCAGATGTTCCTGGGGGCAGCTCTTACCCGGTGTGTGCTGTAGAAAGGGTCTAAGTCCTCCAGAGGCTCCCCGACCAGTTCTGCTGGGAGCTCACCATAGAACCTGGGCAGCTGGTTACAGGCTTTTAAGTCCAGCTGAGGCCTGGGCTTCTCACCCTTGTCCTTCTGTCCTCTGTGCTTAGCTCTGGCCTTCTTGGCGGCGCGGTGGGCAGCGATCTGCTTCTCGATCTCTGCCAGCGATTCTGGAGTGAACCGTCTGAAGTTGGTAGTTCCCACGGACCCAAAGGGGAACTCCATCTTCTCATTCTTCTTGGGGAATGATTTACACTCTTCTGGGAGGAAAATAACCAGAGAGAGGTGACAGCTTGCCCCCTGGAACCCTCCTGTCCATCACTGCTACTTGATTGACAGAATAGCCCCCTATCTTTGTCTCCAGTTCCTCAACACCCGCCCACCCCACGTTCCACCCTCTGCAGGCCCTCTACAAATCCAAGTACCATGGGTGTGTTTTTTCTCAGAATCCCTGAAGCCATTGCTTCCTCCTCGAGTTGTAAGAAGCCCCATTCCATTTCCCACAAACTAGCTTTATACATTTTGATATTTTTCCCTCATTGTAGTGAAAAATTTGGTTTCCTTAAAAAAAAACAGAAATATTATGAGTATGATTTTGTTTTGATCCCAGGTGTGGGATATGGGGCTGCTTCAAACTGTCCACAGCGCTGGCTGACTTGCCTCATGCTCTAGCAGGGGCGTGAATTTGCCAGCTGCAGCTAGTTTCTGCAAGTGTGTGACTTTTGGGATTCTGGGGACTTTTCAGAGGGTATAAATTCTAGAGCCCCCATGGCTATGCTGTTGATTGTTGGTTGCTGTTGGTTGTCATTTGCTATATAGTCATGAGAAAAGAAAAGAAGAATAAGAGAAGGAAGAAGAGGGAGGAGGAGAAGGAGAAGGAAAAGGAAGAGGAGGAGGAAGGGGAGGAGAAGAATATGATGATGATTAGTTATCCGGACAGCAAAGATTAAACTTGCCCAAGGAACTGGACACTCCCAATCAGCAGTTAGGAGTTAGGTTGAAAGGGTGGAAAGGGGTGGAGAAGGGTGGAAGGAAAAACAAGCCACAAAGCAGCCAAAGACCAGCCACACCTCATCCTTAGGGTCGCCCAGCTACAGCCTGCCCCTGGCCTCACCGAAGACCTTGGCTTCTGACCTCTAAGCCTCACCCTACCTTCTGACCACGGCCTTTTATCTACTGCCCAGGCCAGTCTAGAGCAGTTGGATTTGGTTTTCTAGCTGTACAGGCTGGAATTCTCTAGTTAGCCGTTTCCTCTAGTGTGGGGGTTCAACGTTTAACTCTTTGATGACTGGTCCCTGTCTCTTCATGGAAACAGCCAAAGAAGCCATGTTTTCTAGTTGATGGAGAATAACAGATCAAAACCCTGACTTGCCCGTGTTCACTGCCTACGTCACCCTCCTCCCTCTTGGGGTCAGTCCTTGGCGCCCACTTCAGCTCTCGTCACCGCCCTCTCCCTGTCCCTGCTTCTTTTCCTGGCTCCTACCTACCAGCAGTTAGAACTGCTTAACTCCTTCTGTTTTTGTTTGTTTTTAACTTTAACAATATTTGTTTGGTGAGCCAGCTCAGTGGATAAAGGTACCCACTGTATAAGCCTGGTGACCTAAGTTTTCTGGGATTTTTGTTTTTCTATATAAAGTTGAGTGTTGTTCTTTCAAAGTCTATAAAGAATTGTGTTGGAATTTTGATGGGGATTGCATCGAATCTCTAGATTGCTTTTGGTGGGATGGCTATTTTTACTATATTAATCCTACTAATCCATGAAGATGGGAGAGCTCTTCATCTTCTGAGATCTTCTTCAATTTTTTTCTTCAAAGACTTGAAGTTTTCATTATGCAAGTCTTTCATTTGCTTGGTTAGTGTTACCCCAAGATATTTTATATTATTTGAGGTTATTGTGAAGGGTGTTTTTTCCCCTGATTTCTTTCTCAGTTCATATGTCATTTGTATATAGGAAGGCTAGTGATTTTTTTGGTTAATTTTGTATCCAGCCACTTTATTGAAGATGTTTATCAACTGTAGGATTTCCCTGATAGAATTTTTGTATCGCTTATGTAAACTATCATATCATCTGCAAGTAATGATACTCTGACTTCTTCTTTTCCAGTTTGTATCTTGCTCTCTCTGTTGTCTTATTGCTCTAGCTGGAACTTCAAGGACTGTATTGAATAGATATGGACAGAGTGGACAGCCTTGTCATATTCCTGATTTTAGAGGAATTGTTTTGAGTTTCTCTCCATTTTATTTGTTGTTGGATATAGGCTTGCAGTAAATTTCCTTTACTATGTTTAGGTATGCCCTGTGTATCTCTAATCTCTCCAAGACTTTAATTATGAAAGGGTGTTGGATTTTGTCAAAGGCTTTTCAGCATCTAGTGAGATGATCATGTGGAGTTTTAATTTCAGTTTGTTTATACGGTGGATACACAAATTTATTAAATTTATTGATTTTTGTATGTTGAACCATGCCTGCATCTCTGGCATGAAGGCTACTTGGCCATCAGTCTGAGGGTATTTTATTGAGTATTTTAGTATCTACGTTTATAAGGGAAATTGGTCTGCACTTCTTTCTTTGTTGAATGTTTGTGTGGTTTGTGTATCAGGGTGACTGTGGTCCCATAAAATGAAACTGGCAATATTCCTTCGGTTTCTATTCTGTGGAATAATTTGAGTAGTATTAGCATTTACTCTTCTTTAAAAGTCTGGTAGAATTCTGTACTAAAACTGTCTGGCCCGGGGATTTTCTTGGTTGAAAGACTTTTAATGACTGCTTTGATTTTCTTAGGGGTTGTAGATCAATTTAAATTGTTTATCTGAGTGTAATTTAACTTTGGTAAGTGACATCTATTAATAAAATTAGTCATTTCTTTTCGATTTTCCAGTTTAGGGGAGTACAGGTTTTTACCCTGATAGAAGAGAAAAAGAGAAAGTGAGGATGACCCGTGAATGCATTGGTACCGGAAACAACCTCCTGAACAGAATACCAATACCATGGTCACTAAGATGAACAATTACTAATCAATAACACAAGTGACAGCACATGCTGGCGAGGATGTGGAGCAACAGGAACACTACTCTGGTACTGGTGGGAGTGCAAACTTGTACAACCACTATGGAAATCAATCTGGCGGTTTCTCAGAAAACTGTAGGAATTGATCTATCTCAAGACCCAGCTATATCATTCCTGGGCACATACCCAAAGGGCACGTTATCCTATCACAAGGGCACTTGCTCAACTATGATCAACTTTATTCATAGTAGCCATAAACTGGAAACAAACTAGATGTCCCTCAACTGAAAGAATGAACAAAAAAAAAATGTGATACTTTTACACAACGGAGAATTACTTACTCAGCTGTTAAAAACAAGGGCATCATGAAATTTTCCAGCAAGTGTATGAAACTAGGAAAAAAATCATCCTGAGCTTGGCAACCCAGACCCAGAAAGACAAACATGAAATGGACTCACTTATAAGCTGTTAAATAAAAGAGACTCACACTACAATCCACAGGCCCAGAGAGGCTAATCAACAAGGAGGGCTCTAGGGGGAACACGTGGACTTCCCTGGAAGGGGAAATAGAATAGATGTTGTGGGTAGATTGTGAGTTGGTGGGCATGGGAACAGGAGGGATCATGTGGGTGCAGAGGGGAGAGTACAGGGATAGACAACTGGAATGGGGGAGGCATTTATGGGATAACTGTGGAAACTTCCTGGAACCTATGAGGGTAACCTAGCAAGAAGTCCTAGTAATACAGAATACAGAGCCTGGACTGGCCATCGTCGGTAAATATCCAAGGTTCCCAGAGGCAGGACTGGGACATTGACCCAGGCACAGAACCTTTGGTCCACATCTGTCCTGCTGGACAAGATGTGCTGGGACAATGGTACCTCTTGTAGAACTTGTATGTGTGACCCACCAATGACTGGTCTAACCTGAGGCTCAAGCCATGAGAAGGAGCCCATGCCCAACACTGCCTCGATGGCCAGGAACTGGAAGCCAGATGGCTCAGAGACCTAGGGTAGGACCAAACACACCTGACCGGAAACGAAAGGTTAATGGAATGATTTCTCATGATATCCTGCTATCCTCAGATTCATACCTAGACCCACTGTCATCAGAGAGGCTTCCTCCAGCAACTGATGGGAGCAGATGCAGAGACCCACATCCAAACATTACGTGGATCACAAGGAACCCCACAGAAGAGGGGGCAGAAGGATTGTAGGGACCAGGGGGTCAAGTATACCAGGTGAGCATGGCCCTCAGAATCAGCTGGGCAGGGCTCATGGGCTCACGGAGACCAAAGAGACAATGGAGTCTGCACGGCTCTGCACTAGCTCCTCAGCATACACGCTGTGGTTGGTTAGCTTGGTTCTTCTGTAGGAACCCTAGCAGTGGGAGTGGGGGTGTCTCTGCTCTCAGGATCCTTCTCTGCCTACTGGGTTGCCTTGTCTAGCCTTGCTATGAGGGCTGGGCCTAGTCCTATTGTATCTGGCTATGCTGCGTTCATTTGCTATCCCTGGGAAGCCTGCTCTTTTCTGAAGGGAAATGGAGGAGCAGTGGATCTGGGGGAGGACTTAGAGTGGAGGGAGAGGAGGTTGCAGTGTATTGTATGAGAAACAAAAGCATAAGAAGGAAAAAGGAAATAACACTCCATTTGCACAATGGAGTATTATTCAGCAGTTTTTTTTTTTTTAAAAAAAAAATGACATTATAAAATTTGCGGGCAAATGCATGAAACTAGAAAAAAAAATCATCCTAAGTGAGGTAACCCAGACCCAGAAAGACGAACATGGTATGAACTTATTCATAAGTGGATATCAGCTGGTAAGTAATGATAATCATGCTACAGTCCACAGACCCAGAGAGGCTAAGTAACAAGGAGGCTGTGAGCGGGGTGCATGGGTCTCCCTGGAAAGGGGAAACAGAAGAGATTTTGCAGGTGCATGGGCAATTGTGGATGGAAACAGGAAGACCAGGTGAGGGGCAGGATGGAGGGAGAGGGTATGGGGAGCCATGACTGGAATTGCTGAGGACTCCTAGGAACGGAGGCTACAGAGCCCAGACTGTTCATCGTCTGTAGCCAAGCATGACTTCCCGCAATGGGCCTGGGGCACCAACCCAGCTACCAAACCTCTGACCTACAATCTGTCCTGCCTGCAAGATGTGCCTGGGCAATGGCGGTGCAGAACTTGTGGGAGTGGCCAACCAGTGACTGATCTAATTTGAGGCCCAGGCCATGAGAGGAAAGCCATGCCAGACATTGCCTGAATGGCCAGGAACCAGAGGCGGGACAGCCCAGAGAACTAGGTTAGAGCTAAGCATGTCTGACCAACACACGGACAAATCATGGTTCAGGCATCACCAGAGACAGCTCCTTTCCATGGGAGCTTAGGGAACCCTGCAGAAGAGGGAGGGGAGGAATTGTGGGAGCCAGAGAGGTCAAGGGCACCAAGAGAGCATGGCAAACAGAATCAACTAAGCAGCACTCTTGGGGGCTCACAGAGACTGACGCAGCAATCGCAGAGCCCCACGTTGGTTTGCACTAGGTTCTTTGAATGTAGCTATTGCTGCTGCTGCTGTTGTTAGGGGGAGACTTGATGTTTTGGGGGGACTCCCGACAGGGGAAGTGGGAGTGTGTGAGCCTTTTGCCTGCTTTTAATACCCTTCTCATCTTACTTGGTTCCCATGCCCAGCCTTGATGTTACATCAGGGTTACACAAGGGTTTGTGCCTGCTCTTACTGCACCTTGTGCCGTGTTTGGTTGATGTCCCTGGGATGCCTGCTCTTTTCTGGGGGCGGGGTGTCAGATGGTCCAGGGAGAGAAAGGAGGAGGGGGAAATTGGGAGGAGTGGAGGGAGAGGAAGCTGTGGCCAGGGTGTGTTGCACGAGAGAAGAATAAATAAAAACAAAAACCAAAAATCTTCATACTGATTGGCAACGCTCCGTCTGAGGACACGCAGCCCCTCAGACATCCCTGGTCCTGGAGTGTGGCTGTATACATTCCCTCACAGCCACGGCCAGAGCCATTTCATTCCACTGCTACCCACCTCTACCACTGCCCATAGCCCGGGGCCTCATGACCCTCCACCTGACTGTGAGCGCCTTGTCTTAGCTTGTTTCACTGAACCAGTCTCTGGCCCCTCTGAAGCCTGTACTCGCCGTGACCAGAATGATCCTTCAGCACGTACCCTGCGGTGTGTTCTCACAACACAGTTTGGGTGTTGTGAGCTGGTACTATTGTCTCTCTTGCTTCTAGGACCCCAGTCCTACCCTCAGAATGCCTTGCGTGTCCTCTCTCCCTCCTTCTCCATCTCTCTCTGTCTCCCCACTCCACTTATGTGTGTTCACACATGATTGCATGTGCACACGCATAGTCCAGATGCACGTGCTCACATGTGTAGAGACCAGAAGATGACCTCAATTGCCATTCTTCAAGTGCCTTCAAGAGTCTTTCGCTGACCAGTGACACACCACATAGACTAGGCTGGCCATCAAACCTGAGAAGCTTATCTGTCTCCACCTTCCCAGAGCTGAGTCTAGAACCTTGCACCACCATGTCTGGCTGGTGTTTGTTTGTTTATAGGGTTTCTTGGGAGTCAAACTCAGGGCCTTCTGCTTGCAAGGCAAACATCTTAGCAAAGTAAGCTATCTTTCTAGCACCTTGCCTTGTGATTTCTTAAAGGCACAGAACATAACTTTTTGAGTCAGGACCTGAATAAGCCTGGTCCGTTCTTACTTACGTCCAGATGTCCGAACTTACTTACGTTCTCACTACGTAGCCTGGTCTGGGACTCAACTAAGATGCCCAGGCTAGCCTTGAGTTCATGATCCTCCCGCCTCACCATCCTGAGGGCTGGGATTATCCTTGTATGGCCACCGCAGCTGTCTTATGAAGCACCGTTTTGCCTCAGCTTTTCCAAGCCCTCTGTCCCCTTTGTACAGTGCTGTGTTCATATGTACATCCACGCACACACCTTCCACTATGGCCGTGCTAGCAGAGGCTCTCCCAGCATCCCCTCCTGAACAACAGTCCCTGTCCACTGTCCGACCCTTTACCTTCCATGATTCTTAGTATCATTTTTACACCTAATGCTAATTTTCTATTTGCTCTTTATTTATCTCTTTCAGCAGGAGTCTTTTCTCCCAAGTATGGATTTTATCTGTTTGATTAACCCAGGAACCCCTAACACTGAAAAAAAAATACCTGGCACATTGTCGGAGATCAACAAATATTTGTAGGATAAAATGGATGAATAATCAGGCCACCAGAAGGGACATGAATAAAATATTTATGGACTAGAATTTGTCATCTGGCCCGGGATTAAACTTCAGGAAGTTATGGGGGAAAAAAATCAAATGTTTTTAAAATGTCAATCTAGGGTGTAGACTGCCTTGTGTTGCTGCTGTAAAAACAAACAAATGTGTCTCGTATTTGATTTTTAGAAATGTACTAAAATCTGCCTTGCTATCATAAATACCATCCTCTAAACAGAAGGAAGAAATTGGAGGCTGGAAGGGAAGAGACACTGAACAATGGGACGGCTGGAGCGTGGAAACACCAGGCAGACACATTTTAAGAACGGACCAGGCTTATTCAGGAGAGGCAGTGATTTTAGCGAGGAGGACCATGAGTAAGCTGTCTCTCAGAATGGCACTCCCAACTAGCACCAAGAAATCAGAGGGCACAGCTAGATTGCTGAGTTGTAGAGAGAACAGGATTGGTGTATTGCACAAGTATAAATATGACCAAACTCACTGTAGGCGGCACCCCCGAAGTGGAGCCACACCAGTCTCAAGTTCTGCTAGTCAACGGAGGGTCCGCTGTGAGGGTAACGCGTGGGGACTGAGGCTGCTTGGGCCTTCCTCGTCTCTGTGAGTGTGACTGAGCTGGTGCCTGGATACAATAACTGAGAGGTGTGCGTCTGAACCAGAGTCACGTGCCTGATGTTGGCAGTGGGTTAGGTTCTCTGTCTACAGAGCCAATAGCAAAGCCAGCCTGAGCGCTGGCTCACACTGGACTTTCCATCGCAGTGGGAATGTGGGATGAGATGTCCCTGGTCTGTCTGTGTGATGCAGGCAGTGGACAGACTGAGCAAGACTTGGAGATTGTTCCTAGGATATCTATCTATCCATCTATTCATACATACATGTATATGTACATATATATCATTTACATCAGTAACACTGGCATGTTTCAAAATAGACTGCCGGTTTTCATGAAAGGCTTTATCTTTAACATGCCATTGGAGTAACAGGCTTTCTGGACACACGTACTGTCTCGGGAAGAGAGAGAATGGAAGCAACCGTACCATGATGAGAGGGAGCTGAGGATGGCCGTAGAACTGCACATTGACAGCACAAGCTGTGACCCTGTGCAGTCATCGGAGATGGCGCCTCAGATATCCTTGCTCCAGAAAGAAAGCCCAGGAAGGGAGGGAGCGCAACATCCTGGCTGGTTGGCCCTTGCAGAGCAGGATCCAACTTCAGTGAGGAGCCCTGCAGCTGGGCCCTGCTCTGTCCGTGGTGCTGAGCCCCAAGGGCCCCACAGTCAGTGGTGGCTCTGCACTAAGTCTGGCGGGCTCCTGCGAGCCTTGCGAGCCTTGGCGAGTGAATAATTTGCAGCACTAGGGAGTGTGTCTGGCTGGAGGAATGAGGTTAGCTGTATCTCTGTGGGAGCTAAAAAATATGTAGAAGTTGGCTGAGAAAAATAAACAAAGATGAGTGCTTCGGTTATGAAATCAAGACAGCTTTACTCTCCAGAGCAGAGAGCCAAGTGAAACTGAAGAGGGATGTATCGCAAGAGTCTTCTTCAAAAGACATGCCCTACCATAAGATCTGGGAGTGTGGGGGCCCTGGAAACTCAGAAAGCTGAGGCAGGTCAGATGCTTCAAACTGTAACTACACAGAAAGCTGACAGACACGTGCTAGCTTGGCATGAAAAGGACCCACATTCAATCCACAGACAAAGGGGGGGCGGGGAGTGTGCCTGCAACCCCAGCACTGAGGAGGTGAAGACAGAGGATCCCTGGGGTCACAGGCCAGCCAGCCTAACCTAGTTGGTGAGTTACAGACAGGAAGAGACCCACACTCAAAACACAACTAGGTGGGTCATGCCTGTGGAGCAATCCCTGAGGTTGTCCTGCAGTTTCTAAACACACACACATGCACACAGTCACTTGTGTATCTGAACGCACATGCACACACACACACACACACACACACACACACACATACACACACATACAGAACACAGAAGTCTCATGGTTTTGTTGAAATAGCCACTAGGCTTGGAAGGTAAAGTATGGATCGGACCCTGACTGAGCCTGTGAAATTTTGTGAGCCACACTTCTGTGCTTCCAGACTGGAGTTGATTACCTCTGCTTTCCTCGGCTGACACCGTTGTTCAGAGGGACAGATAATGTATGTGAAAGCATTCGTAAGCTAAGTGCTGTGCAAACACAGAATGGTGATGTTAACACTCCCATTACACGTGTGATTTAATAGCCAGTAGCCACTTAGCCTATTTCCATAACACACCGTTGGCTCTAGGGCACATAAATTAAATAAACGTGTGGGCTCATTTGCAATTAAGTCCAATACAGAAAAACTTACAGTGTTCCACTTTATTTCTCTACACACCATCTTTGGTGTGTGAATACTTTTAAATATGATTCATCTGGCCAAAATAAAAGCACTTGCTCAGTGAGGCCATTTAAATGACAATCCCCAGAAAACTAGAGGACATTGTGCTGTGGGTGAGTTTTTGTTTAAAGCCTACTGAATCTACTTTCTTTTTCTTCTGTCCCCTCCCAATCTTCTCCCCCCACCCAACTTCTGCACTATTCCACGGGACTGATCTGAGCACATCACTTTCAGAGTTCTGGGAGGAGGGTAGCTGGCAAGAATTGAATTTTTATCATTTTTAAGCTTTCCCCTGCCAGGTATATTTAAAGACCTCTACAATTATGTCAGGTTGAAGCGTAGGCTTGATTTAAAGGTAATCTTGAAATGACCAAAGTGATTAAGTTGTGTGTGGGCGTGGGCGTGGGCGTGCGCACATACATGTCTGGAAGCCACAGAACAATTCCAGTGTTATTCATCTTTTTACTGTTTTGTTTTATTTTGAGACAGGGTCTCACTGTGTAGCCCTGGATGGCCTGGAACTCACTCTGTAGACTAGGCTGGCTTTGACTCACACAGACCCTCCTGCTTCTGCCTCCTGAGTACTAGAATTACAGGTGTGCCGCACCTCTCCCTGCTCAGCTTGGTTTTTGGCCAGAGAGTCCCTGGGATCCACCTGTCTGTCTTCCTAGCTCTGGGATTACAAGTGTGTGCCACCATGCCTGGCACTTTCACACAAGTTCTGAGGCTCAAACCTAGGCCTTCCTGCTTGCACAGCGAGCCCCTTATGCCCAGGCTATCCCCTCCACCCCCCGCCAGCCGTAATTAAGCTGTTCTAGGGGTGCTGGCCTTGCTGGTTCAATTAGGGGACCTGTTATTGGCCAGGACATGTGTGTAACACATCCATTCTTGCTGTGTCTCCACAGTTCACTACACTGTGTCTCCCTGGTTCCTTTCAACGCTTTTTACTAAAGCGTCAGCCACCACCAGGGTGCCAATTCCAGGCACACTCTCAGGCCTCTGTTTTTTGTTGTTGTTGTTGTTGTTGTTGTTGTTGTTGTTTGGTTTTTTTTTTTGCTCATGTTGGCAGGATATGACATAATTGACCATTCCACTTCCATTGATCATGACCATTCCATTTCCTTAAAATCCGCTCTGTGTGTTCTGTATGAAACTTCATTAGAGGTTTCCTTTTTCCTATGCCATTAAATATCGGAGTGTCTTGAGATTCTGTCCAGGAGCCTTTATATGTCCTTTCTCAGAGTGACCTAGAATTTTCTCTTCAGGTTTCAATAACCACTCCAATCTCTCTCTGAGGTTTAATCTACCTGCTCTTTTGGAATCCACCTATCTCTTCTAAATTGGGTTTTTCTTCCGTATCTTTTACTACAGTAAATGACACATAGCATCAGGTACCCAGCGTCTCTGTCATAAACACGTAGACACACTCACTCCCCGGCTCCCGTGGCCACGTCCCTGTCAGCTATCTGTGTTTTCTCACTCTGAATCTCCTCTCCACACGCTTTCCCCTATAGTCACAGCATCCAATGTAGTTCTGTAATGCATGTGTCTGTCTGTCTGTCCACCCATCCATCCATCCATCCATCTGTCTGTGTGTTCCAGAGTACCCTGGTATACAATGGCATACCCGCTGCGCCATGTGCGCTGAAGCCTCGGACAGCTTGCGAGAATTGGCCTTCTCCCTCCACCATGCGGGTCCCAGGGGTTGGACTCAGGTCATCAGGCTTCAAGGCTGAGCCTTCTCACCAGTCCCCAATGATGCTTGAAAATGGGAGCTGAATGATCTTTATTCCTGTGATTATTCCTTTTGGAGCTTCTCACCAGCTTCAGCCCAGACCCACACTGACACACATGGCACAGCCTTGTGTCATCTGGTCTGTCCCCATTTTCACCACTGTTTCCCTTGCTTGCTTCTTGGGAGTTCTCACGGCCTTTCTCCTCCGCCCTTTCTGTTCTGGTCCCTTCACACTTGTCTAATACTGCGCCCGACTCCTAGGACTGCATCTTCCATCCTTCAGGCTGACGTCTGCTGTTCTACCAGTTTCGTTTGAATGTTCTCACCTTCAGAACAACCCTCCCTGGCCCTCTAGACCAGGCAAGCCATCTTCCTTCCCCTTTTCACAGCAGCCTCCACCACTAACACTCCATTTCAATGTCATCTGTTGAGATGCTCCATCTTGTCCTACAGGCAAATGTCCCGACACCCACAAACACACCCATCGCTATCCAGCTGCATCCCTAACATCCCAGACAGTGGGACATTGGTAAGTATCAGTGATTTGTGGGTAAAAGGATCAACGGGCAGATGTAGGGAGCTCTTCCAGAGACTCTTGGAGAGGAGTGTCATAAATGTGAACCACTCTTGTTCTGTCTAGTTTCTGCCATCAGTGTCTTGTTCAAGTGAGAACAAGTGTTCAAAAGCTATTATTCCCACTCTTTTAAGATACTAAGCATGACCAGGACTCTCTTCTGACAGAGTCAGGGACACAGTGGGAAAACTCTCTGGTTTGAGAGTAAGGAGACCTGGAGTTCATAGCCCATGACCTACTGCTGACTGGGATTCTAAGGTAGAACATCATTTTCACCTCTGAGAAATCACCACACGGAAAACAGTGGAGATTGTCCTGTGTCTGGCTGCCTCAACAACCTTGAAGTCTTATGGAGGAATCATAGGCTTTGTATGATTATGGGAGACTGACTTCCATGAATACAGGGGCTTCTGCAGAACTGTGTGAGGGCAGGGGCCATGTCAGGCAGCTGGCAGGAGTGTGTCTCACATCTGTAATGTGTCACCTTCTGGGTGCAGCTCCTAGAGGAGTAGAGACCACTGTGCACATTCAAGCAAACACGGATCTCTGTGTCCATGTCTATACCCAGATCTGGACATAGCCTTGGATTTTGGCAGCTCAGGGGTTTCTTTCTTGAAACCGTCATGGTCCAAATGAGTAAGCTCAGTTGCTATGAGATGTGGGATGACTCTGAACCCTACTTTTCCTCAATCTGTTACTTCACAGCCATCAATTGCTGGAAGCCAGCCATGCACTAGATGTTATTAGGCACCAAGGAAGCAAAATTGAGAGGAAAGAGCATTGAGCTGGAAGGTGAAAGGTTACAAGCCCAGGCCCAGTTCTAACAAGTTCTGCTCAGCATTTGGACACCCGGGTCTGGATCTCTGTTTTCTCATGTGTGCCACGGAAGAACTGGTCTAGATTGTACATTAAGATCTTCCACCTCAACAAGAAATAATTTTCTATATTTTGCACATTTATTTTGTAGTTAAACAAATCCCTAATAATCAGGACAGAGTTAGAAAAAAATGTCATGTGGCTCTGGCCATGGAGTTTTAAGAAATAGTTTGAAGTGTGAATGAAAGAAATAGCCAAGATGTCTGTGAGTGTCTTAGGTAAGCTACTGGTAGAGGGTTTTAAAAATCTAAAAAACTAAAATTTTTGAGAGTGCATATGTGTGTGAGTGTGTGTGTGTAAGAGTTTGTAAGTATGTGTGTGAGTGTGTGTGTATGTGTGTGTGAGAGTTTGTGAGAGAGACTTGTGAGTTTGTGTGAGAGTATGCATGTGTGTGAATGAGTGTGTATGTGTGTGTGAGGGAGGGAGTGTGTATGTGTGTGAGAGTGGGCATGTGTGTGACAGAGTGTATGAATGTGAGAGTGTGCATGTGTGAGAGAGAGTGTATGAATGTGAGAGTGTGCATGTGTGTGTGTATGCCAAGCTAACAGGCCTGCAAGCTTCTGAGATTCTTTGTCTTCCGCCTGTCATCTTGCTATGGAAGCACAGGAGTTAGAGATGCAGTTTTACATGGGCTCTAAGGAATTGAAACCAGGCACTCCCATCTGCATGGCAAGAACTGGTGAGCTGGTCCATTTCTCTAACCTGGGTAGTGGTTAAATGACAGATATGAGACAATAAGTCATATCTTGCTGGGAGAGGCACGGTGCACCTGAGCTCGGGGCTCCTGGGGGTTATGCACACTTGGACCCTGTCTGGAGGTCCCCCTCTGGAACCTTTCCCCTCTAAATCTGGTTTCTGTTGGTTACATCCTCAAAGCAGGGGCACCTCTGCAGGACCTCTGTCCATGGAACAACTCTATGGTGGTTAATCTTCTTAAGCATTAATTATTTTAGAGCCAAATACATTTCTTGCAAAGAGTAATTCCCCTTTTCTCTGCTACATTTCTAAAGAAAAATATGCAAAGTCTAATAAAAATTGACAGGCAGAAATGGGTTTTGGACACAAAGTTCTAAGACAGGAGCACTGTGAACATTATGTAAATGCCAAGCAATATAAAGCAGCCCTTTGGTTTATTCTGGGGAGGCAAAGGGCACTGGGAAAATCCCAGGCTGCCTTGCAGCTCCTGGCATTGAGGGAATTTGCCTTTTGTTCACAAGTCACAATTTTGGTTTGGTCCTTAAATCTCTCCTGTCCAAGTGAAGAGTTCTGACAGAATCGGGTGTCTGGGTTCCTCAGTCTTTTGGGTCTTGCCTGTCGGAATGAGCTGTGCCCAGGATGCCTCCCTAAGGACCCCGCTCTGATCTCCCTCATCACACACGGCAGCGGCACTTGTTTGTGTGTTAGCTCAGCCTGCCCTGCTGTCTCGCAGTTCTACACCGGCAGAGGCGGCGTTTATTCCATTCTTTGCCCTTGTGTGTTCAGTGCCCAGCACAGCTAGTGGCACGGCACGGCACGGCACGCACAGATGGTCCAAGTAGGTTTGCTGACTGCTCGCATCAAATATTGTCACTAGACTGAAACTACCCTCTAAGGGAAGGAGTCACATTTTGGAAACTTTGCAGTGTGATTCTAGTTTTAGACCTCCCAACAGGCAATAGATGGAATCAGAGCGTTGCCCCTCCTGAGGAACATTCCTTACCCGGTTTTATGCCTGTCATATCTCTTCCCCAGCACAACGAAATGTTTTATCATCGACTAAGAAATCAACCTCTAGAGCTGGAGATGGCCCAGGGGTTAAGAGCACTGACTGCTCCATCGAAGGTTGAGTTCAAATCCCAGCAACCCCATGGTGGCTCACAACCATCTGTAATGGGCTCTGGCACCCTCTTCTGGTGTGTCTGAAGACAGCGACAGTGTACTTAGATATAACAATAGATAAATCTTTACATCAGAGTGAGGTCCTGAGTTCAATTCCCAGTAACCACATGATGACTCACAACCATCTGGACAGCTACAGTGAACTTACAGACATAAGATAGATAAATAAATAAATAAATAAATAAATAAATAAATAAATAAATAGTTTGGGGTGAAGTTGGGGGTGAATGCCATCAAAAAATCATTGTATGTTTGTATGAAAAACAAAACACTATAAAAGTAAATGAAAACAAATGCCCAACTTACAAATCACCAGCTTTGGTCTATGGGATGTCAGGTTGCCTCTCTGTACCCCAGTTTCCTCGAAGCACCTAGTAACAGTACCACATGGTAACAGTACCATGTGGGGCTCAGGTGAATTAAAAGGATTCAGATGTCTGGCTTAGAAGCATCACGCTAACTTTATTGCCTGTGGTTGGTAAGTAGTTGACTTAACAACAGCAGGCATACCGGATTCACATCAAACTGTATGGACTCTCAGGGACACCACCTCCCCCAGCCCCGTGGAGAACCTGGGAGTCAGGGGGTCATGGACCCATTGAGCATCGAGAAGCAGCTTTAGGATGACAGGTCATGTTTTCCAGCACTAGATATACCCCGAATCAACCCAATCTCTAGATCCCTCCCTCTTCCCCTATGCTAGTATCCCACTGTTGGAAAGGACTGAATCTGCAGTGTCAAGATAGTCACCCTAACCCCCACCCCACCCCAATCAGCCTCTGAGTCGGTGACCCAACTAGGATGTTCTGAGCCATTCTTCCTGACCCTTGATGTCTAGAGCCAGGAGGCAGGCAAGTCTGAGTGTGCTGACCCATGCCTGACCTATGACCATCCAAGGCTCCAGTTCACACTTCTGCTTTAAAACACAGACTGATCCGATGGCTTTGTTCACTGCACTGCCTGCTCTGTTCGCCTTCTAAGTGCTGAGCACGGTGACAAGCACAGCAGCACGCAGTACTCAGACCAGCGCACCAGGCCCATTTAACCCTCTCCTAAGATAAGGCACAGTCAACCTAGAGGCTGACCTAGCCAAAACCAGGCCACTGGACATCTCAGTCAAGATTCTTAACTCTCCTGCCCCGCGATGCATAAACTACACCCACGCTGACTGTTCTTGGGCGTGGAATTAAACGCCACAGATTACTTATCCAACAGTAATCTGCACAAGCAGGTTCCCTGTGATCAACACCGAGACTGGCATGTGGAGAATCTCCCGGCAGAACCCTCTGAGGCCATGGCTCTCCCACTTAGAGGCGACTCTAGCTCTGATCTTTATCACCACAGTCGGCACCATCTAGATGCTTCTGATGCTCTTTCTGCCACTGTGCCCTGAGCTTTCTGGCTAAAGCCCCCATTCAAGCCTCCTTCCCCACCTCTTTTCTTGAAAAAAATTCTCTGATTTATGCTTATAATCAGCATTGTAAGCTACATGATAATAATAATAATAATAGTAATAATAAATGACAACAACAACAACACACACACACAACTCACTCCTTTTGTCCTATACTCAGGTCAAGTATACACCCCCGTGAAACATGGCTGTGGGTTGTGAATTCCATGGCTTCTCCCTACAGAGTGCGAACAAAGCCTTAGAGACAGTGCCAAACCCCAAAGAGGGGATGTCTCACAATGGGGACAGTGGACAGGAGTTCCTGTTCTCTGTGCTGGAAAATCAGTTATTTGACCTTGAGTAAGTCCCCAGAACAGAAAGTCCAAGTCTCAATTTCAACTAAGTAACACTGGGCGTTGGAGCTGGGAGGAAGGGCTAATCCCTTTCTGAGCATATCCCTGCTTAATCCTTATACTGTCTTGCAACTTGGGTTTACGATGGCCATTTCAGAATTGCATTGACAAGGGAAATGGGAGGGATGCCTACAGCACTAATATCAGCAAAGCCTGAACCATAAGGTCTGGCCCAGGCCATGGGCCTGCGTTCTTAGTCACCGTACCCGACACTGGGCCATGGTCACCTCAACCTCGTCTTACTCTTATGAACTAGTTCTTAAAACGTGAATTTCATCCTCTTTGGAGATGCAGAGAGAAGCACAAAGGAATAGCAAGGTAAGATGACAAAGTGGAAGACACAGGAGCAGAAGGGACCAGCAGGCCATCTGAGGACACCGTGCAAAGTCTCTCAGAGAGGACGCTGACAGGGAAGGGCGGGGTGTGCTGGCTTGAGTAGAGACAGTGAAGGGTGCTTGTACATCCGAATCTTCCCGCATACTTCAGGACACCCAGCCATGGTCATTATTCAGCCAGTATTCTCAGAGCTGTTAACAGTACAAAGCCTTGACAAAGCTGTAAGGTAGAGGAGGCTGAGACCCTGCCCCACCTACACTCACAGTTTGGCAGGAGCTGCCCAAACACAAGGAACACCTATCACAATAAGCGAAGGGAACGTGAGCACGGGTGAAGAACGGGGCAGAAGCAGAGAAAGGGAAGGTGGTTGTGCCTGTCGGAGAACGAGGTGCGGACAGTAGAGACATGGAAAGGCAGGTCAGGTGAGGGTAGACACGACGATGCAGACAGGGCCTGCCAGTGAGTGGAGAATGAAAGGACAAGGGCCAGTCACAGGGCCTGTCACTCCGTGTCTCTGCTCTGAGAGCAAGAGGCTTTCGCAGGAGCTGACGCTCAAGTTCTTAGGAGCCTCATGACTTGATTAGGCTTTGAAATTCAAGAACACATGACTCCACCTGATCAGAGCCAGGAAAGACTGGCTTTGTCCTCTTGGGACAGCATTTCCTTGCCAATATTTGTTTGAGGGGATATAAAAACAACCTCTTTGTCACATTTTAATGTAACAGAGCATTCTCAAATTCCTATCCCATTTCCTTCTGGCAGTCATTAGGACCAGCCTTGTAGATACATGCTCTTTTGTATGCCGGGGAAATACGCTGGTGTTCCTATCTCTATGATTGCATATCATAGTCGCCGTCACCATCATCATCATCATCATCATCATCATCTGATTGCTAAGGAAGTGGACAGGGAACTAGGAAATTACTCTTTAAGACCACTCCAAAACCTTCTAATGTTTCAAACCAACTTTATGCTATTTCAAAACAAATTTGCCCATCAGTCTAAAAGCAAATTGTTTCTCTATGTCATTTCAACCTTCTTCCCACACTCTGTGGTTAGAAAGCCCAACCTTTGGCTTCTGTTACTCAAAATATGCATCTGTGACTCCTTCTGCCTGTATCCTTTCTTGCATGCAGGAAAACGGATTCAAACTGTGTTTTAAAACCATAGCAGACAGACAGACAGACAGACCGCAGACAGACAGACGCGTGCTTCTTTCTTTCTGGCACCAATCGAATCAGGTAATCTCAAAGAACGAAACCATAATTAAGAGAGAAGCTTTACACTAAGGATACTAGAGCAAGCTGAAGAAAGAGAGAAGAGGGGAAGGAGGGGGAGAGAAGGAGGAAAAGGAGGGGGAGAAAGAGGAAAAGGAGGGGAAGAAAGAGGAAGAGAAAGAGAGGAAGAAGAGAAGGAGAGAGGGAAGAGGGGAGGAAAGAGAAAAAGAGGAGGAAGAGAAGGGAAAGGAAGAAGATAAAGAGGAAAAGGAGGAAGAGAAAGAGAAAGGGAGAAGGGAAAAAGAAGGGTGAAGAGAAAGATGATGAGGAAGAGGAAGGAGAAGGAGGAGAAGGAAGAGGAGGAGGAGGAGAAGGAGAAGGAGAAGGAGAAGGAGGAGAAGGAGAAGAAGAAGAAGAAGAAGAAGAAGAAGAAGAAGAAGAAGAAGAAGAAGAAGAAGAAGAAGAAGAAGAAGAAGAAGAAGAAGAAGAAGAAGAGGAAGAGACTGCTGCCTAAACAGAGCTAGACCCACAGAGATCTGAGCGAGTCATTCTTCCTGGTGTCAGAGAGGCTCTCCCTGCAGGATTTATATGACTGTCTCCACAGCTTCTCTGAACACACAGAGACCGTCCACGGCAGGTTGGAAAGTCCACCTCACCACCTCCGTTGTAGGTTGTAGTTTCTCATCACTGGATCCCAGGCCCTCCTACTGTCCCTCAGAACTCTGAAAGCTACAGATTCTCCTTGTTACTCCTGAGATGCTCGGAGACAGCGAGACCGGCCAGCATGGCACCAGCAGCCCCTGAAACATCTGTTGATTCTGGAGTGTGAGCAAGAATGAAAGCCATTGGTTTCCTCTTCCTGGATCTCCCCACCAAGACTGTTTGCTGCCGAGACTGAGACCAAACTCACTCCCCAAAGCCCAGAGAGGCTCAGCATTTCTCCATTATTTTTTTTAGACGCAGAACCCTCACTAATGCCTCCAGGATTGGTGTTGTCTGTTACCATGGTTTTGGTAAAACTTTCTAAAATCTCACCATCTAATAAAGTATTTTTATGTCAACAAAACTGATTCCAAAGTACAGACTTGGTAGAGCATGCAGGAGAGGCCTTAACTGAGCCACAACCTTCTTTTATCGTTCAAGGAAAGAGAACACTCGCGCTCTCCACAGATCAGTGGGTAGTTTGTGAAGGCCACACTTTGAAAGCGCTTACATTACTCTTTGTCCATGAGTAAATCTGAAATCCTCCTCATAAAGCCCTTAAGCGCGTCTCTCAGTCGTCAGTCACAGACTGAACCCCAAGTCCCACAGCCAAACCTTTGCTGCTCCGTAAGACAGAGATCTCTTAGCCCACGTTGCCTCTACTGAAAGCCATGGGCTCCGGGATCATGAGATCAGCTCAGCATCCGCGCATGGCAAGAAGAAACTCATCTGCCATCTGTTCTCAGTCTAAAGGCCTGGGGTAGCATTAGCAGAAGTAAGCCAGAGACCAC
Organism: Apodemus sylvaticus; assembly: GCF_947179515.1. Lineage (NCBI taxonomy): Eukaryota > Metazoa > Chordata > Mammalia > Rodentia > Muridae > Apodemus > Apodemus sylvaticus. The sequence goes on along the minus strand of NC_067478.1, from coordinate 4,401,060 downwards.
AGCTCCGCAAAACTTACACTTGCTAGGGCTCCTCTGCGAAGAAAGTGACTGGGTTTGCCTGATGGGAACCTCACCGGCCACTCAAGGAGCTACGAGGAATCACGGAATCACGCCTTCATGGGTGCCGTTCCCATTTCCCGTCACGAGTTCCACCCTGCCTGCTGGATGGCGCTCCAGAAAGTACACTGAATGGAAGGAGGGTGGAGGGTGTGGGGAGAGGCTTATGTGTGATTAGATGGTAAAGTAGTAAATGTGATTTTAAATGCTCTCCCGGGACCCGCTGAAACCTAAGGAAGAGAAAAGGCTGCAATTAGATAATGATTCCTCTGGCAGCCATGACAGGCTCCCGAGCCTGGGCCAGGCTGGGTCCTCAGCAGGATGGTCTGAGCCCCACCGCTGCCCCTGCATGGCAGACAGAGCGCACCCCACCAAATGCTCCCTTCCAGACTCTGGGTTTGGGTCCCAGAATAAAGACTCACACTCACCAAAGCGGGTTTTGTCCCCCTTTGCCAAAAAGAAACAAATGAAAAACAATCTACCCCGTCTCCCGCTTTGGCCTTAGGAGTTCTTTACTGAAAGTTTTGGTGTGGTTTGCGAACTGTTTTTTGCAGACTTGGTGAGGTGAAGCCGTGGCTTCAAATGAAATGCTGAAACAAAAATGTTCTCAGAACCCGGTGAGAGCTGAAAAGGGAGCCGGTAGGGAAAGCGGGAACTATAAGAGGGGAGGTGCAACAGGGAGGCCCCTGTCTGAGCTGAGCCCTCTGTAACTCACTCTGCGCAGCCGCAGAAGCCACGCTATACCCACTCACTATACCTTAGGAAACCTGAGCGGACCTTGCTTGCCCACTGCAGCTGCATTTACTCAACCGTCCCAAACCAACTCGAAAGCGGCTTCTTTGGGTCAATAATCCCCTCCGTTTGGGGGGGAGGAGTTGGCTTCGTTTTTATTTGTTTGATTTTCCAGGCAGGGTCTTACTTTGATTGACCCGGAACTCACAGAAATTCACCTGCCTCTACCTCCCAAGCACTGGAATTAAAGGCCTGCACCACCACACCCTGTGAGGCTCCACTCTTTTATCAGAGACTGAATCATAAAGGGGCGAGGACAGAAAGCTAAGATTCTTGCTCCCAAAATGTGAGTGTTTGCATGTATACGGTAGAATTATGTACAATCCTGGTTGTTTTGATGGTTTCCCCGCAGACATTCTATGCCTCCCATTCCTGCCTTCTCTCAACACCCTCTTTCCCCGCCCTCCCTCACGGTCCTCTCTCCTCTGTCCTCCCTCCCCTGGCCTCACCTTCTCACTTCTCTGGTCCCCACAGTCTTATGCTAACTTATGTCCCTCTGAGTTTAGCATGTGTCCTTGTGTATTAAATGTTATAGAATTTGACAGCTGTGGTAGCTTGCTCCTGTAACCCCAGGACTGGAGTTGGGATGGGGGTGGGGGCAGAGCAGAGGCAGGAGAATTGCCCTAAGTTCAAGTCACCCTGGGATAAATAAATAATGGTAAATAGTAAATAGTTCCAGGCTAGCCTGGACCATGATGTAAAAAGAAATTATATATACATACACATACACATATACATATACACATCCAAATAGGATTTTCACCAAAATTAGTTGTATTGTTCTTATTTGACAATGTACTATGGTTAAAGAAGATATTATAACTGGGAAAACGGGGTTGGAAGTATACAGAAGCTGTTACAGTTTTTGTAATCTTTTGCAAATTTTAAATTGTCGGAATATCGAGTCAAGCTTATTTTATTTTATTTTATTTTATTTTATTTCAGTAGTAGGGCAGGATAGATGGCTCAGTGGTTAAGCGCGCTCACTGCTCTCGCAGTGGACCTGTTTCTATAATCAGCACCCACACCGCAGCTCACAGCTGCCCACATCTCCAGCTCTGGAACATCCCACATGGCCTCCGCATGGTGTGTATACAGATATGCATATAAGTAAAACACACATACCTACAAAATAAAAAACAAAAATCTGGGAAAGAGTCAAACTAGGCGTGGTGGTGGCTCATATTCCAATGTGGGGGTGGGTGGGTAGGTGGGGGACAGGCAAGAGGATTGCTGCAAATCCAAGATCAGCTTGGGCTGTAGTGAGATCCTGTCTCAAAAAACAAAACAAAACAAAACCCCACATTCAAAGAATTTACTAAAAAATGTCACGTTTTTAAAATGCCAGGGCAAATTGGAGGCAGATGGCAAGGAGAAAGCGTGTCACGTGGAGACAGGAGAGGCTCGTGAAGGACTGTCACCTCAGCACCCTGATTGCTCCTGGTACCACTGTTATTTTTAGTGTGTGTGCAAGTGTGCGTGTATATATGCATGTTCAGGTGTGTAAGGGCACACCTGCTATTGCGAGTTCTGACCTAGGTTCCAAGCTTCTGTTGCTCAGGAAGTGCTGTGTGTCACACTAACAGACCCTCTTCCCAGAGAAGCCTGCTGACTGGGGTCAAGTCTTGAGCAGGGCATCTTGTTCAGCTGCCCCATAGCAATCATACCAGGGAGAAAGGAGCAAAGGAGGCATCTCTTCTGTGCTCTGATGATGTCGGGTCCTGGGGCGGGCACCTATGGGTGCTGGTGAGCCTGTGAGAGGTAGGAAGGAGGCTGTTTGTGGAGAGTTCAGACTCAAGCTGTTAGGATAGTGTGCCAGCCACTAACTGATGGTGTTGGGTGTGTGATTGCGATTACTCTAAAGTCTCGTCAACATGTCGCTAACTGTCATCCCTCTCACCACCCTTCCAGAAGAACAAACTGTATGAGACAGGACAGTGGGTGTACCCAAGTGTGATGATCTGAAGGAGATGTCCCCCGTAGTCTTGGGCATCTGAGTGCTTGGTTCCTAGTTTGTGGAGTTTGAGGAGACATTGCCTTGCTGGAGGGAGCGTGTTGCTGAAGGCAGGTTTCAGGTTCCAAAAGCCACACACCACTCCCAGCTGGCTCTCTCTCTGCTGTCTGCATACAGATAAAGATGGAAGCTCTCAGCTTCAGGCCCAGCCACTGCTACGCTGGTTCCTTACCACGAATGAGATGCATTCCTCTACCTCTCGACCTGTGAGCCCAGATAAACCCTTTCTTCTTTGAGTCACCTTGGTTAAGGTCTTTCATCACAGCAACAGAAAAGTAGCTTCACAAGTAAGGAAGAGGTGTACATCCAGAGGCAGCCCAGGGACACCCAGAATCTTACCAGGTTTCTACTGTTCTCCCCGTGGTCATGCAACTCCTCTCCGATGCTCTCTTCCTAGGGGCTCGGCAAGATTGGCTGCATGGTCCTTGTACCACGCTCCACCCTCTTGGCTTCTGTTTACAGAGGAGCTTCTCTGGCCTGCGCTGCCTCCTCTTCCACCTGACAGTACTTGGAGAATCGTTTTAAGAATCCTCGGGGCTAGAGAGACGGCTCAGCGGTTAAAAGCACCAACTGTTCTTCTGAAGGTCCTGAGTTCAAATCCCAGCAACCACATGGTGGTTCACAACCATCCGTGATGAGATCTGACTTCCTCTTCTGGAGTGTCTGAAGACAGCTACAGTGTACTTTTCATATAATAATAAATAAATCTTTTAAAAAATAAGCTTTAGCAGGGCGGTGGTGGCACATGCCTGTAATCCCAGCACTCTGGGAGGCAGAAGCAGGCGGATTTCTGAGTTCGAGGCCAGCCAGGTCTACAGAGTGAGTTCCAGGACAGCCAGGGCTACACAGAGAAATCCTGTCTCGAAAAAATCAAATCCAAAAAACCAAAAAAAAAAAAAAACCTTTTAAAAAAAGATTTATTTAAAATTCCATCCTAAGCCTCTTCTTCCCCAGGGCTTCAGTCGCCTACCTGACATGGCACCTGAGTCTGTCAGCTTCATCATAAATCTCCCTCCTGAGTGCCAGATTTAAACATACACTAATGTGATGGAAGCCTGAATCTCCCTTCGCGGACACTCCACCAACATCTCAGACATGTGTACAGATGGACTAATGATTTCTGCCTCTGTGCCCCACTCAGAATGATCCTCACCCAGAGAAGCCCCTCCAAGAACACCTGCTTGCCTGGACTCTCAAGCCCGGAGTCTAGGGTTATCCAAGAGTGCCGCCTGCCCCTCCCTCACAGCCCTCTCTCTGGGGCCTCTAACTTGAACTCCTAGAGTCCTCCGGATTACTTCATCTCTCCATCTCTGAGGCCGCCATCATGGTGAGGCCGCCATCATGGTGAGGTCACTATATAACTTCAAGGACCTGCTAACAGGCCTCCCGGTTGCCCCTCCATGACCCCACAGTGCTCTCTCCACTTGGAAAGTGGAATATTTTCTGCGAAAACCTACGTCTAATCATGGTGTGCCCCTCCAAGCCTGTCTGCCCATTGTTACCCCAGTGAAGTTCTATGAAGTACAGTGAAGTCCTGAGGCCCCAGGTGGTTAGAGCTCCGACTCTGTGGTCCTTCCACAGACTCTCACTTCCACAGCCCTGAAGGGTGCAGAGCTTCCGGGTACTCAGGCACCCCATGCTCCTGCAACTGGAAGCCTTCTAGGACATAGTTCTCCCTTTTCTCTCCCCTCCCACTGGTCTCCTTCCCCTCACCTGCTCATTTTGACCCATCCTTCTGCAGACTAGACATTGCTCCCTTGAGAATACCTTCCCTGTGTCTCCTCATCGATGGGTGTTGCATCTGTTTGCTTCCTGTTCCTGTTCTGTGGCCAAAGCAGCTTGGGGAGGAAAGGGTTTACTTAGCTTACAGTTTACAATCCATCATGGAGGAAAGTGAGGGTGGGAACTCAAAGCAGGAACCCAGAGGCAGGCACTGAAGCAGACGCCATGAAGGAACACTACTTACTGCTCGCTCCCAAGGGTTTCTGGGCCTGCTCTCTTAGACGATGGAGTACAGCTGCCCAGGGGTACACGGTCCCACGTGGGCCAAACCCTCCCACATCAATCATTAATCAAGAAGATGTTCATAGGCTTGGCCACAGGTCAGATGGAGGCATTCTCTCAATTGTGGTTCCGCTTCTCAGATGACTCTAGCTTGTCAAGTTTACAACAATAACAACAACAACAACAAACTATCCTGGGCAGATTCTATACCCTTGTGCAATTTCAGGTATCCACTTGTTCCATATGGGTACAAGGAGCTCATCCTGGGGAGGCAGGAGCACTAGCCCTGACAATGTCAATGGCATCTCCTTTGATACAGCAAGTGATTCCAACTAGAGAGCAGCTCCTCCCACCTGGCAAACCACATCCTGCCTGACTGGACCTCTGCGGCTGTTCTCGGGCTTCCTGGCAGGATTTCATTGTTTTACCAAATAAAAGGGAAGCTTTGAGAAGAAGACACAGAGATGGGAGCTTAACTCACGCTGGATATAAAGTAATTCTTAGGGACACACGTTCTTCCCTAGTTTTCCTGCAGGTGGCTCATTAGCTGTCAGTGAGAAGTTACTGTTTCCATCTTGTTTAATGTTGTCAGGTTGATGGGCTCTGGAAATGCCAAGTGCCTGGGCATGTCTGGGAGGGAGTTTCTAGACTGTGTGGATTGAGATGGGAAGACACGTCCTGGGAGCCTGGATTGACTGAAAAGGGAGACTTGCTAGGCAGACCCGACTGGCTTTGAATTCAGGTTATCCCAGCCTCCCCAGTGCTTGGATTAAAGGAATGAGCTACTGTGCACAGATTATCTAATTCTCGTGTGTGCATGTATGTATATAAGTGAGTATGTTCATGCAGGTGTACATGTGCATGAGTGTGTTCATGCAGGTGTACATGTGCATGAGTGTGTTCATGCATAGAAGCCAAAGATGATCTCAGCTGTCATTCCTCAGGAGTCATACACCTCTCTACTCCTCCTCCTCTTCCTCTTTTTCCTCCTCCTTCTCCCCCTCCTCCTTGTCTTCCTCCTCCTTTTCCTCCTCCTTCTTCTTTTTCTCCTTCTTCTCCTCCTTCCTCTTCCTCTTCCTCTTCTCCTCCTCCTCTTCCTTCTCCTTCTCTTCCTCCTCCTCCTTCTAGTACATTTTTTTGAGACAGGGTCTCTCCATATAATCCTGGCTGGCCTGGAACTCTATGTAGACCAGGCTGACCTGAAACTATATAGACCAGGTCAGCCTCAAACTCGCAGATATCTGCCTGCTTCTGCCTCTCAAGGGTGGGAGTTAAATGTATGCCTCCCCATGGCCAGTTCACTTTCTTTGAGGTATTCCCATGTCCTGGAATACAGCAAATATATAAACCCAAAGGACCAGCCATCTCTACTGCCCTAGCACTGGGATTACAGCATGTGCCATCATGCCTGAACTTTTAGGCAAGTTTTAAGGGTCAAACGCAAATTCTCGTGCTTACAATTACAAGCTATTGCCTCAGCTTAACTCATCTGATTATTTTGAATACAGGTTATACTGTTATAGTGACCCATGAGGGCTCATGGTTTACCCATGAGTAGGGTATTTGGTGGTAGATTGAATGGTCTTCTCCCATGTGGGAAATGTGGACACGGGGGTTGGGGTGGGGAGGTGGGGGGAGGGGTTGAGAAGCTTCACAGGTGCCTACCAACTGTGAAGTACTAGCAGGATCAGGAACGCAAAACCTCTTGTCCCAAAGCTCCAGACACCAACCATTTCCTACGTGCGACAGATACTTGGCTTCCTTCCCAGCAGTACCTGGTCTAAGAAATTGTGGCAGTGGTCAGCGTCAGAAAGAGACTCGTGGCCAACTTCTCTGTATCTCTGCATGTCCCACTCCTTGGAACCTCTGACCCATCTCTGTGCCTGCTGTGTACTCTGGACACAGGCTGAGAAGGTGGGGAGGAGCCCCGGGGAATGTGTGCTGGTAAAACCTGGCCTCTGTCAGAACTCTAAACACCAGAGAAAGGCCAGCAGTTTGGTTTCCATGACAACCTGCCCACCCTGTCCCTGCAGCTGCAGCCCCTCACGAGTCTTGTGATGGGTGCTATGGGTGCCCTGAGCTGGCCCTGGGCCCACATCAGCCCCCACTGGGTCCTAAGGCCATGGTGGGAGGAAGGGAGTTTGGTCGCAGAGCGTGCTGCTCACACACAGTTGGAGATTTGAGGGATATGGTTCCCATGGGGACAGCTGTGGGCGCGTGATACCTGTGATCAGATGCCTGAATCCAAGCTGCCCCACAATTCCACCAGCTCATCTCAGCCTCGGAGAAGAAAATCTGCAATCTAGAGTGCTTCCTACCACACCCCAATCAAAGAGGGGTTTCAGCACTTGGAGCTATCTGGCTCTCTGATTTCATCTCACGAGCTGTGCTAGGCCCTTGTGACAGCAGGGTGACTAAGGTACCTTTAGTCTCCATGTTTATCACCGGTCACTTTCTGGTCAAAAGCAACTTAAGGTTTGAGGAAGTTTGGAGCCACAGGCCATCATGGTGGGGAGGACATGACCAGAGGAGTGTGAGGGGCTGGTCACACTGTGCTGCAGTCAGAAAGCCAAGAGAGACGAACATTTCTCATTCTTTTGGGACCCATGGAATGGCACCATGAGAGTTCAGAGTGGGGGCTTCCTACCTCACTCAGTCATCTAGAAACTCCTTCAGAAGCGGGCCTGGAGGGTTTTCCTCCTGGATAATTTTCAGATCCTGTCAAACTGGTCATCGTTGCTGTCACGCTGCCCTTAAGAACTGCTGAGGAAGAACTGTGCTATTATTAATAATTACAGTCTAGTGTGGCCCAGCAGCAGAGCAGCTCAGGGATGGAGGCGATGTGAGGACTCCCTCACTCTGGGAAAATTCCAGAGACGAAGGCGATGCTGCAGGTGAGGGAGATCCTGCAGAACTGTAAAATGGAAGAACAGGTTGTAAGGATCACAGTTTGGGGTGGAGCCTGCCTGGGAATGGACAGGACCTCGTGAGCTGAGCCACCCATCCATAGAACTCTGAAGAGGCGGAGCTACTTCAAGATGGTGGCACACAAACAGAATCTCAGCTCTCGGGAAGCTGAGGCAGGAGGAGTGTGAGACTCTCAAAACAACAGCAAGGCATTCAACAATGGGTGGGTGACTCTGTGTGGAAGGAAGTCCCTGTGCTCTGAGATGCTACATTTAAGCAGAGGGGTAACACGAGACACACAGTAACACAGCTACAGACATCCAGACAAGGATGCAGAGAAGGACCAACCACAGAGTCAGAGATCTCTGTCGCCACAAGTTGTGGCCAAGCCGCTGACTCTGTGCTTACTGGAAATGACACCAGTGGAAGCCAGTGGGACACTGACTGACACAGGCTCCCTGAGATAGGAGATTGATTCTCGAGGAATTCTCAGAGATGAACGGAAGGCTGAGGGAGTTAAGTAGGGAGTGTCTTTGGTTCAAATCCTGATGACAGGGTTGAGAGAGGCCGGCTTCAGGGACTCTGGATAAACCCACGGATAGCTCTAGAGCTGAGAGGCCTGCTGGCGTTGACCTGTCTGGGGTGCAATGTCCAGGATGAGTCAGTCGCCAGGTACAGAGCAATGCTGGACAGGCATGACCTGGGCAGTTGTCTGGCCCGATGGTCCCTGGAAAACTGATGACCCCGATGTGCCTTCAGGACTCCCAGGGCTGATCTGTGGGTCCTTAACTGGATCATAACCACTCATGGTTTGGACCATGAACTCTGAAACTACCTAGATTGTCTTGTTTGCTGTGGGACTCTTGACAGCTCTCATGAATGGGAAATGAGTGGGTTGGATGAAGCAGTCCAGAAGCCAGTTTCTAAACAGTAGACTGTGATCCCTTATAGGGGGTCACATCCCTGAATATGGGGAGGGTCACCAAAGGGGTGGCAACAGTGAAAAGTTGTTTGAATGCTCAGCCCTGTAAAAGTAATTCAAAATCAAAGGCCACGCTTCCAAGACGTTCCTGGCATCATTCAGCTGTGTCATGTCATGTGACTTCATTGCGGGCTTGCTTCTGATCACACGCATGTGCACTTTGCTCTGCACGCTCACACCAGAAGTCATGAGTGCTGCCCCAACCTCAACCCAGGCTCAAAACTCTCCTCTCTTATGGACTGCAGTGTTTTTCCTGTAAATATGAGACCTTCTTCTCTTACAGAAACATAATGGTTTAATTACAGAAAACAGAGACTTTTTGAGTTCCCCTACCATTGTTCCCGGGTGTGTAAGCATCAAGTTTGCACAACTTTACATTGTCCTGCCATAGATGATTTAAAATCTACTATTTGATGACTGACTTGAGTTTCACAAAAAATAAAATTATTCAGTGAACTTGGGCTGGCTGTAAATGTATGTCTACCATTTATACTATGAATTTATGCAAAAACAGTATTCTCAGAATTGATAATTATAAATAGAAAATATCAATCAGTTTTGAAAAGCATGGTAGAGGCTCTGTGTCCTCAGGGTGGAACATTCAGCCAAGATTTAATTCTCACATAAAACTAAACAAGCCCAGCCACTTCATCTGCATGTATTTTCCCTTCTGTCTTTAATAAATGGTAAATTAGCTGGGCGATGGTGGCGCACACCTTTAATCCCAGCACTTGGAAGGCAGAGGCAGGTGGATTTCAGAGTTTGAGGCCAGCCTGGTCTACAGGGTGAGTTCCAGGACAGCCATGGCTACAACAGAGAAAGCCTGTCTTGAAAAAAAACAAAACAAGACAAAAAAAAAAAAAAAACAAAAAATAGGTAAATTATATGTATATCAAGGGATTGTTTAAAAAATACATGTATGATTTGATATCAGCAAATCTTTGATTTGTAAATCTATTTTAGACACCTGTGTATCAAGAACTGTATCAAACTGTATTGGATATAAAGAGATGTGAATGGAGAGAGTTTGAGAAGCTCTACTCCAGAAAGCCCTCTCAAGCTTGGGTCTCGGCTTGTATGCTCAAGAGGCTGCAATAAAAGCAAAAAATTACAAGGTCGGTACCGCCCATGGCAAGGGCATAGATTCCAGCTTTTTGTAGCATCTCATGGAACTGTCAGCTTGTTCTACAGGAGAGAAAGCCAGACTCAGAGATGTAGTGTGCTCTGCTAGAGTCCATGGTGCCTGGTGACAGAAGGTGGTCTGGCTTCCAAATCCAGCCCCCAGGTGTTTATCGACACGGAACACCCTCTGTGCTATCAATGGGCTCCTGACCAGGCCTCACCCTTGCAGGAAGACAGGGAGGGTGAATGGAGCTAAGGAGATGGCCCAGTTGTTACACTGCTTGACTTGCAAGTGTGAACACTGAAGTTCAATACCCTGGTACTCCGGAATGTAAGTCATGGTGGCAGGTGCTTATAACCCCAGCGCTGGGGAGATAAAGACGGGCAGGTCTCTGGGTCTCACCAGGTGGCCTAGCCAAATCAGTGACCTTCAGACCAATGAGAGACCCTGTCTCAAAAAAGCAAAGGGAAGAGTAACTGAAGCCTGATACCCTAAGTTAATCTCTGGCTTACACACACACACACACACACACACACACACACACGTATACACACATACATGTGTATATATGCTTATACGAAGTGAGCACAGGTCACTCAAAAAGCCTTCTAGGGATGAAATACCCTTCCCCCAGTGCCCAGGATATGTATCTAGGGTCCAGGACATCTAGGCTCCCATCCCAAGAGTCTTGGGAGTGATGCATGTTGGAAAAGTTGGTCTTTGAGTGGCTGAGGACATAGCTGCGTGGTAGAAGACTTGTTTAGCATCAAACCCTGCCATCAATCTACAGCACTGAATAAAGTGTGCCTGGGGTCACTGGTGTCACGCCCTGTTACCTGAGCACTCTGGAGACAGGATAGATGCTATCATCCTTGACTCCAGAGGGTTCAAAGCCAGCCTGGGCTGCATGACTTTGTCTCAAGAACAAAACCAAAGACAAGCTTGAGTCTTGGCAACTTCATCTATTTGGGTTCAAAGCAGAATGGACTCAGTGAGTGGGACAGGTTGGAGAACCTCATTCTGAGAACTGTGCTATTTACTTGGGATCATCTCCCTCCAGGGTCAGCATCTCCTTCCTTTGTAAATACCATTGTGAGGTGAACTCTCTCCTTCTGTCTCCCGGGAGCCACTTCTCGGCACTGCGAGGCACTGAGGATTTCTTCTTGCTTCTCAGTAAAAGCAGGTGCCCCTTCGCAATTCCACAGGGGAGAAAGCTGTCTAAATCACACAACTGTCACAAAGCAAATCTGTGTGCAGAGCAGTCTGTCCACACAGCCCTGTGTGTAGACGGATTGACGGGGGTCTGGACCACCACACAGGACACAGCTTTACAGCTCCAGCCAGAAGGAGGGAGAAGCTGCCCGGAACTGGAGGGCTGTTCGGGTTGGCTGCTAGAAGCTGTGACACGGCCCTTCTCTCCCCACGGGGCATTTGAAGTCGGGAGAAAGAATACTGTAGGTGGATGGCTTGGAGAGATGTCACAGGAGTCTAAGAGAGTAAAGTCTGAATGACAGTGAACTATGACTCAGGAAACCTGCCCTCTCCTCTTAGGACCCCATGGTGCTTGGAGCTGAACAGGCAGAGAGTTATTAGAACAACCGAGCGCTTGCTAAAGTGAATTAATCCTGGGCCCCACTCCAAGGACCTGACTCAGGAGGCCAGATTTGGGGGCAATTCCTCTTTCCTGGGAGGCATGCAGTGACACTGGGTTCCTGACCCTGCCCACTGTGTGCTTCAATGGCTGCCTCTCCTGCCCTGGTCACTCAGCTTCCCCAGCCTCTGATACCTTAGTCTCTCCACTCAGCTAGGAAGGGCCAAGATGGCCTTTTCACTCTGGGAATCATGATAGAGAGCAGCCATCACTAAATACATGGTGTGTGTGTGTGTGTGTGTGTGTGTGTGTGTGTGCATGCGCGAGTGTCTGTGTCTATGTGTCTGTGTCTAGGTCTGTGTGTGTCTGTGTGTGTCTGTGTGTGTCTGTGTGTGTCCATTGCTATGTCTATATCTGTGTGTGTGTCTGGATGTCTGGGTGATCTGTGTATGTGTGTGTGTATGTGTGTGTGTGTCTGGGTGTCTGGATATATCTGATATATCTGTGTGTGTGTGTGTCTATATCTGGGTGTGGTCAACCTTGGATTTTATACCTCAGGCATTGTCTACCTCATTTAAAAAAAAAAGGCTAAGGCCAGGCAGGCAGGTCAGCAAACCCCAGGAGTTAACCTGTCTTACTTTCCCAGCCCTAGAATCACAAACACACGCACCAGGTCCAGCTTTTTCTAACTCCAGGCCTGCCTGTTTGTCAGACAAGCAGGAATTATCTTCCCAGCCCAGGGTGCATGGTTTTATTTGTTGGTTTGTTTTTGTTACAAGTTCACAGATTCAAACCCAGAGCTCAGCCACGATGCTACAGAACTCACAAATGCTAGAGTCAGTACCAAAGCCTGGAGCTTAGCTGAGACCTTAGAGAGTCGGACACAGAAGTGCAGGAGGACTCACGTTAGACCCTCCGGGACCTTGGATGGTCTTTGTTCTGTGGGAAGGGAGACAAGGTATTTGTTTGGGAAGCCTGTGGCTGGGTAGAGAGCAGATTCATTGGTTTACCCCCGAGTCTGAGCTCCTGGGACAAGAAGGCTGATGGATTAAAAAAATGAAGTCTGCTGAGGGGCCATTGGGACAGAATGGATCAACTCCCCATTGCTGGACAGAGACCCAGCAAGTTCACAGAGCTGCGAGCTGGCAGAACTCAGGAAGAAAGGCCCTGTGCACGGAACAGCTGGGAGCCGGCACTGTGCTCGTCAGAATACTAAAAGAGATCTGTTTTGTTTTCTTACCCAGGCTCCCCCATACAATAGCCTGGGAGGTGGGTGGTGTTGGGGGAAGAACTACACACATTATGATCGTTTAAAATAGATTCATATTCTTTTAAATGACAATTGTTTCAGAGTCATAATTGATCCCCGTTTTTATCATTTCAAAGTATGAGGGAGGAAATAGTAAAAGAATCAACACCTAAGCCAGAGCCACGGCGGAATCTAAGCCGCTGCCTTCCAAACAAACAATAGCACTTTTTGTATAGAGCTAGGCTCAAAGGAAGCCGCGTGAGCTGGAGGGAGCGGCTGTCATAAAAGAAGACATTTAGGATGTCTGTCCTCTCGGTTCTGAGCAGGAAGAAAGCTCGGAGTGGGCAGAAGTGAGCAAGCAGGGGCGAGCTCTAAGAGCTGCGGCGTGCCCGGGAGAGCCGCGGAGGGAGCACAACTGAATCTAAATGGACAAAGGAAATACACAGTGGATGTTAATGGAGATCTCAATCTAAGATGAAATCTGAGCACAAGGAACATTTCAATATAATATATATTTAATTGAAATGAACCACACACGTCTTAAACCAGAAATGATGTTGCAGTCCCACGCAGGATGAGAGCTATTCGACTCTCTTCCTTCTTCTGCCTCCCTGATGTTCATTTCAGAGAAGACTGTTAACTCAAATATTTGTTGAATTAATGATTTGACTAAGCGTGTGAACGGAAACTGAAATCAGTAGAGACAGGTTTAGCATATATACCTCAAGGGGGTGGAGGAGGTGGCTCAGCAGGTAAGAACTGTTCTCCTGGGCAAGCATGAGGGTCTGAGTCAGGTGCTCTATTTCAAGCGTAGCGTAGCTGGATGAGCCTGTGGCTCCAGCACTGGGAAGGGTGACGGCCAGCAGAGCAGAAAAACAGTGGGCTCTGGGATCAGTGAGAGACCCTGCCTCAAGGGAATGTGGTGAAAAAGGATAGAGGGAAATACCAACATCCTCCCCTGTCCCCATGCACTTGCACATGCTTAGAACACACACACACACACACACACACACACACACACACACACGGAGTGTACCTTGAATTATGCATTTAATTCCCTGTGCTTTCTAGGTTTCTCCACAGTGGAGACCTATGACTTTGATGGTTGGAATAGACTGAAAGCTGGGTGTGGAGGAAGAGTTCTGGAAAAAATATTCCCTGGAGGGAATTGGTGACGAGCTCGCTCTCCTGGGTCAGAGATGTTTCCCCAGAGCCAAGAATAAACCATGAAGGGACAGTTGAAGGAGGATGCCAGTCACAAGACTGGGCTGCCACCGGCCGGGACTGGGCTCCTTCTGAATAAGAAACTGTGGCAGACAAGGGAGTGACATTAATATTTATTGCACATAAGTCTCAGTCTCTCTCTCTCTCTCTCTCTCTCTCTCTCTCTCTCTCTCTCTCTCTCTCTCTCTCTCTCTGAGACTGTGCTGTGCACAGCAAGTGCATCATTTACACAAGGCAAGGTCTAACCCCAGGCAGTTTGGGGCTGGGATTTGATCCCTCCTAGAACATTAGCTGCAACTCTTCCGCCACACCTTGACCAAGAAATAGCAGTGTTTTCTCCTCTCCCTTCAGCCTTAGCTCCAGCAACCATTCCCCTATACCACAGTGTATCGATTAACTATGCTACATTGTATGAGGTTATCCTGCATTGATTGACTATGTGTTACATTGTATAGGATTCTATTTTTCTAGTCCATATTTGGACCTCACCATTTTGTATGTTTCCTGTTTATATCTTTTCTTTTAGTGGATTATAAACTAAGGCACTACTTTGGACTGTGAGTGGCACCTTGTGAGTGATTGATCCTCACTATTGATCAATAGCTAGCTGTCGACTTGATTTTTGTGGGTGTGAAGGAAATAATTCACAACTAAGCTAACCTGAAGTATAGATCACAGAATCATGTTAAGGTATTTACAGTATATATAGTTCACTGGACTTTACACATTTTTACTACACTTTCACGGTGTGTGTGTGTGTGTGTGTGTGTGTGTGTGTGTGTGTGCTCCAGAGTACCTTGGTATACATGTAGGGGTCAGAGGACAACTTGCAGGAGTCAGATCTCCCTTTCCACCATGTGGGTTTCACAAATCAAACTCAGGTTACTAGGCCTGGTGGCAAATACTTTTACTGGCTGGGCCATTTGCCAGTCCTCAGGGGACTTTTACATTAGAGAGTCAGAGAGATTGATGGCGGAATAAATGGGATGCTGGTTTTGAGAAGATCTGTATTATTAAGAATTTCAATCTAAAAATTTCATTACTTATTAAAAAAAAAAAACGCCAGGGAGGGCGCACTGGTAGCCTCTCCCAGTGAGTCCAGAGCTAACTGTTCCTGAGACCATAAGGATGCATGCTGGGATGGGAGTGAGGACCGAAGGCAGCGGAGGGAACAGTGCACCTACTGAGAACTGCAACGACCTCATAAGCCACTGGTCAGACATGATGGGGACACAGGGGGCTACTCTCCATCACCTTCCCGTGCTTCCTGGCAATCAGCAGGTGATCTGTAAAGATTTCCCTTGGAGCTGGGGTGGAAAGGGGCAGTCCAGGGTCCCTGGCGGGTCCATATGGAACATATGAGGGGGAGGGTGGTTTCAGGTTGGAATCTGAAGTGTCCCCCATAGTCTCACACAGTGAAGGCTTTGTCCCCATCCTGTAGTGCTACGGGAAGGTAGTGGACCATTAAGAGGTGGAACCCAATGTGAGGAAGTTAGGTTATTGTGAGTGTGCCCACGAAGGGAATACTGAGATGCTGGCCTCCCTCACTGCTTCCTGGTTGTTGGAAAGAGGAGGAGATTTTTCTCTACAAGATACTGTCCTCAGGATATCAGCACACAAGTCTTTAGCAACAGGCTCAGGCAGCCATGGACTGAAACCGTAAGCCGGAATAAACCCCTCCTCTCCCAAGCTGCTCCTGTCAGTTGTGGTTGGGGCATAAGACTAGGGAGAGAGGCATCAGAAAAAGCCAATGAGCAGAAGCCGTGGAAAGGTCTGCCCACTGAGGTTACAGACAACTGGCAGAGCAGTGTTGCAGGATTTTCTCTATCCAATCACATTAGGGTAGTGGGAGGTCTGTGATTTGACAGGGAAAAGGGAGGCGGAGCTAAGAGTTGAGAAAGGCGATAGTTGATGACTTGATGACTTGTACCTGTGTGACGATTTCCAGCCACGGAACCATAAATTCATTGATATATAAATCTGATTGGTTAATTAAGCTTTAAGAGTCTTGATTCTATTGGGTAATTAGGTGTTGAGATGACTGACCATGGGATGCGTGGGGTGTTGCGTGGTTGCGAGATAAACTGGGGGGCGGGCGCTGGAGAGATGGACCTCACCTGGTGGGAGCCATGTGGACCATTGATTGCTGGCACTAGTATGGAATGTGCCGGTTCATTTTCTTAAATATTTCCCACAACAGAGCAGTGCAGGGAAAGTGTGCCGTGCATGATGTACATAAGTGACCCATCACTCTCCTGTCTTTGGGCCGTTGGGTTTCCAAAGAAACCCAAAGTATGTCTTTGACATAACCTCTCTTCTCTTCTTAACAAACCATCCCTGTTTCTACCCAGTATCCACGTGTATGTGGTTGGATTCTTTGTTCTGAGACACCAGAGCCTGGAAATCCCAGCAGTGTGCCCTCTGTGCTTTATAACATTATGCCACAGTGGTAGAAAACTGAACAGCACAAGTGAGAATATCTCCCAGGATCCCCTGGAGGAACACCATGCCCGAGCTCTGGAATCAGCCAGGAGCTTCCCCAGAAAAGCTCCTGTCGCCCGCTAGGAGCCACTCTGCTTGTGAAAGCTAGAGTACCCTGTCCTGTTGACCACAGCTCCCAAGTGAGACCTGAAGGAGCCACTGGAAGGACGTTGTCTGACTATAGGCCCTAAAGGCATCTTACTTCCTGTACTGGCTGGGTTTGTGTGTCAACTTGTCACAGGCTGGTGTTATCACAGAGAAAAGTTTCAGTTGGGCAAGTGCCTTCATGAGATCCAACTGTGAGGTATTTTCTCAATTAGTGATCAATCGGGGAGGGCCCATTGTGGGTGATGCCATCCTTGGGCTGGTAGTCTTGGGTTCTGTAAGAAAGCAGGTTGAGCAAGCCAGGGGAAGCAAGCCAGTAAGAAACATCCTTCCATGGCCTCTGCATCAGCTCCTGCTTCCTGACCTGCTTGAGTTCCAGTCCTCACTTCCTTTGGGTT
Organism: Apodemus sylvaticus; assembly: GCF_947179515.1. NCBI lineage: Eukaryota > Metazoa > Chordata > Mammalia > Rodentia > Muridae > Apodemus > Apodemus sylvaticus. Next base: position 4,384,133 of record NC_067478.1, on the reverse strand, counting down.
TCTATTCCTGCACAAACATCACAACCAGGAAGCAAGTTGGGGAGGAAAGGGTTTATTCAGCTCACACTTCCACATTGCTCTTCAGCACTAAAGGAAGTCAGGACTGGAACTCAAGCAGGTCAGGAAGCAGGAGCTGATGAGGAGGCCATGGAGGGATGTTACTAACTGGCTTGCTCAGCTTGCTTTCTTATAGAACCTAAGACTACCAGATACTTCCCAGGTCCTGACCTGGGCTGACAGCAAGAGAGGTGGCCGTGGCTGTCAGGCAGCAGGAGTCACTTTCAGGAAGATGAGGAGGATAATTTGACTGAAGATAGTTCTTCCCCTGGGAGCTACGTCCTGGACTGAGCCCAAGCAACCTCAACAGGAGCTACAGAGAGGCAGATGGCAGTGGACCCTAATCAGATTGTATGAAGGCAGTGACAGGGACAGCCCACACGCCCACCTTCACCTGAGCTTTCTGAGTTCCCACAGCAGCCCCAGACACAGTTCTCTGTCTTGCATCTACATGCTTGTCTGTTTGTGACGGACTCTCAGAGTTTGAGATTGGCCTCAAACTCTATATAGCAGAGAACAGCCTGGAATTCCTCAGCCCCCTGCCACCAGCTCCCATGCCCACACTCATGCCTGGCACTCAGCACTCTGAGAAGACAGAATCACAACTGAGACAAAGCCTTCATTGAGCTTAAGCAGACCGGTGATGTACTTTGTCCAGAAGAGGGCAGGTGAGATGCTGAGGAGGCCTGTGCCCTGAGCGCATTGGGAAGCTCTTTGGGAATCTTCTCAGCTTCCTGACTCCTGGCTCCCCCTGAATGAAGTTGCACCCCAAGCTATTCTGCAGCATCTCCTGACTTCTTGACAATTAAAACACTGGAGCCATCCTTCTAGGACTGAGTCCAGGAACTCCTAGAGGGACCAGAGCTGTTCTTCTGTCTTCTCTGTATGCCGTTCCAACCCTACAAAGTTCAGCAAAAGTGCACAAAGTGCACTGAATGTTTGACACATCCCCGAGGTGTTCAGTACCAATGGCTATTTGCTTAGGACGCTTGGCTCCCTCACAGATCGCCTTCGCTTTTCTATGATAAGAGCCTTGGAGAAATGAGGAGTGGGGCCCACTAACCGTCTGCCTCCACATCTACCCAGGGAGAGCCATGCCCCGGAGCCACCAAGCACCCACAGACCAGCACAACTGTTTCTAGCTCAACCCAGCCAAATCTGGTCTTTTAAGATCCAGCTTCAACCCGTTATTTCATTCTGGGAATAGATTTGTACAAAAGGGCATTGTGGATCCCCCTTCAGGGTTTGTAACACGCTGTGCATCGGTTAAGAAGTACCCACAGCCCCTTGAGGGAGGAGCTGAGAGCTTAACAAACACTCAGGTGTTTTTCCCTCTGACATGTTGTGGTGCACAGATGCAGGCAGCCCCATAACCACTGCTGTCAGGTCCACGTGCGCTCCCTCATTCTGCTGTCCTTCCGTTCTACTGAAGCCGGCCGGACTCTCGCACCTGTATTCCAGGTATAGAGGGGTGAAGAGAACAAGATCTCACAAAGCACAGACTGATGATTTATCTCATTTTAATGACTTATCTCGCTTTAATGTTTAAACTGTGTGTGTTTATCCAGGAATGCATGCCACAGTATGTTGTGGAGGTCAGAAAACACTTTGCAGAAATTGATTTTCTCCTTCCACTATGCGGGTCCTGGGATCGAACTCAGGTCCTCTCTCTGGCTTTGTGGCAACTGCTATCTTGCTCAGACATTGTTTGTCCTTTTAAAAGACTTTTCCACAGAACCTAATATGGTGATGTAGTGATGTCCATTTATACGCTATGGCTGGAGCTTGCCACATAAAAGTCTAAATTCAAGGCAGAATAGAAAATCACAGGTTTTAAAATCAAGTTGCTTCAACGCCTCCAATAAAATCAGGTGTGTGTGAGTGTGTGTGTGTGTGTATGAGTGTGTGAGTGTGTGTGTGAGTGTGTGAGTGTGTGAGTGTGTGAGTGTGTGTGTGTGTATGTGTGTGCAGGCACATGGAAATTCCATGACAAACATGTAGAGGTCCGAGAGCAAACCAAAGCATCAGTCCTTGTCTTCCTTATTTGAGATGGGTTTCTTCTTCATTGTTGGCTTCTGTGCTGTGTTTACAAGCTTCCAGGGTGTCCCCTGTCCCCATCTCACCACAGGACCGCTGAGATTACAGACACATGCCACCCTGACATGCCACCCTGCCTTACTTTGACATAGATTCTGGAGGTTGAAGTCAAGTCCTCCTGCTCATGAGGCCCGGCACTTTGCCATTGACCCCTCTCTCCAGCCCCAGACGTCATTTAAGTACAGGAAGGAAACTGTCTCAGTTAGGGTTTGTACTACTGTGGTTAAAAAAACAAAAAAACAAAAACACCACCACCAAAAACCACTTGGGGAGAAGTGTCATTTTAGCTTTAGGGTTCCACATCACAGTCCGTTATCCAGGAAAGTCGGGACAGGATGCTGAAGGCAGGGACTAAACAGAGGTCATGGAGGGGTGCTGCTTACTGGCTCACTCAGGCTAATTTTTTTATAGCACCCAGGACCACCAGCCCAGGGATGTCACCGCCCACAATGTGCTAGACCCCCAAAACATCAATCACTAGTCTTTTCTGAAGGGGAATAGGGGAGGGGCAGTGGATTTGGAGGAGGGGAAGAACTGAGGAAAGAAGAGGGAGGGGAGGCTATGGTAGGGATGTGTTGTATAGAAGAAAACATTTTTAAAAGATGGGGTCAGGGTGGGGGGATATTCCACAGACCTGCCTCCAGCCTTACCCAATGGAGGCATTGTCTCAGTTGTGGTTTTGTCTTCTCAGATAACTCTAGCAAGAGCCAAGTTAACAAACAAACAAACCACAGGAGAGGGAAGTCTGATTCCCACCACCCACCCATAGCTTTGCTCACGAGTATCTGCGCTTGCTCTTTGGAGCATTTCAGAGACTAAGCTGGGAGTCACTTCCACCATAGGCGACCTAGAAGGCTGCTGTCTCTGCTTTAAGGCCTTTCTCCCACATCAGCCTTCCAGTAAAGCCGGGTGGGACTGGAGAATAAAGGCCTTTTGCTTGGCAGTGCCCTGGGCTTTCTGTTCCCAGGTCACCGAGCCCGAGTTAATTATGCATATCTTATTAGTTGAATGGTGTTGCTGTCACAGAAAACCTGAGGCAGGGTGAGGTTAAAGAATAAAAATCTTTTTCCTTACCATTCCTCAGGCTGGAAGTCCAAGGTTGGATGTAGACCCCTGTGGAAGCACAGGACAGAGAAAGACAAGAGGACTGGGCACACCCGATTAGAAATATTAATATCAAGATCACTAATACTAGCCACAAAGATGAATCACAGTGCAGTCATCTCTCAAAAGGGTCACATCTTGGGTCTGGAGAGATAGATCATACATTAGGGTACCAGCCTGGAATGAGTTTGAGTTCCCAGCACATTCTAAAGCAGTCAGACATGGTGTCAGCCATGAACATCCCAGCTGTAGGAAGACAGAGACAGACAGATCCCAGCTCACCAGCAAGACAGATCCAAACCAGTGATAGACAGCTCCTGAGGAACAAGATCTGAGTCTGAACCCTTGACCTTTACCTGCACACGTAGACATGCATTAAAAAAAAAAAAGTCTTGCCTTTTAACATAAATGTCAGCATTTATTTAACAGCTGTACACACACAAACACACACACACACCATACATTGGTGCAGGGATACAGACAACCATGCTTCCATCTCTGTCTCTCTGTGCCTGTCTCTGTCTATCTGTCTGTCTGTCTGTCTGTCTGTCTGTCTCTCTCTCTCTCTCATGTTTTGCTTTTTTGTTGTTGTTGTTGTTGTTCTTCTTCCTGTTGTTTTTAAGGCAGGGTCTCTCTGTATAACAGATCTGGCTGTCTGGGAACTTGCTCAGTAGGCTAGGCTGGCCTTGAGCTCACAGAGATCAATTTGTCTTGGCCCTCTAACTGCTGGGATTAAGGGTGTGCACCATCATGGTCCATTTTCTGCCTCTGTAACATTGTTGCAATGTTACTAAACGCCAACCTGTGTTTGAGGGGTCTGTGCTCTGAGCCACAGCACTACCATCCTCTGGGGATATTGCTCACCCCATGGGGTCTTTGCACTGTTGGCTGCTGCAGTCTCAGAGAGCTGTCGCAAGGCAGTCCCTCGGCCAACACAGCAGTAAGGCACCAGACTACGCTTGCATTTTTACAGGCTACCAGGAGACTCACCGGTGCAGCATACAATGAAGCTGGAGAAGCCCTTGCCTGAGGGCTGTGGACCAGCGGCACAAGACAGATAACAGCTCCCCTAAAACGCCTCCCCAGCCCTCACTGCAGGGTCCCAGGAAGGCATCTTCCTCTGGGCTCAGCTCCCCATTGCAGTTTGAGGGGCATACTTTGGGCTCCTCAAGCGTGTTTGTGGTCTGACGCATCAGTATCAGCACTGCCTTGAAAAATGTAGAGCCCAAGACCCCACCCTGAGAGGCTACACTGAAGTGTCTGTACCCTGTACCCTGTGCTCTGAAAGCCCCAGATAAGGTAGGAGAAAGGTAAAATTAATATAGCAGCTATTCCCAGGTGTCCGTGCAGTGATATAGAGATTGCTTTCCTCGGAACTCAAGTGAGGTAGAATGATCCCCTGTTGCACCTCAATAATTGGCAGGTCTATGGACTGGGGAGCTGTAAGAAGGGCAAGCTATTGGGCTGGTGCCATGGCTGTCTGTGCCGGGCCTTTGGGTTCCACATCTGGCACACCCTGTTGCTGGCTAGATACAGGGAAACAGAAACAAGAGAGCCAGGTGGGCTCTGGGAACAGCCCTGGACCACCGGCTCTCATTCTCCCTTCTCCCCAGGTCAGATAGGCGCCCTGAGGTGCACCCTCCCCCCTCCCAGGCTCTTCCATCAGCTTCTGAACAGAGCCTGCCTTCTGTAACCATCCCGGCAGGAAGGAAGATAATCTACAGAGAAGCTACACGCCTCCCCTGGGGCATCAGAATACTGAGACAAGGTCTTCAAGGAACTGGAAGCTCCCCAGGCATGAGAAAAGGAAAGGGCTGAAGTCAGGCGCCAGCTACAGAGGGAAGTCCCAGGAAGAGACTTCATATGCTTCTAACAACTAGTCATCCAAGAAGGGCTGGGGCCAGGACAGTGATGTTCATGATGGCTGGGCCTGCACCTCGACCAGGACTGCCCAGAGATGTGCACCTCGTGCCTTCTGTTTACTTACTATCTGTATGATTTGCCTGCATGTACATATGTGCACTCTGGGCATGTCCATGTGGGCTAGAAGTGGGTGTCAGATCCCCCAGAACTCACAGACACTTGTGAGACACCATGTGGTTGCTGGGAACTGAACCTGAGGCCTCTGGAAGAGCAGCCAGTGCTCTTAACTGCTGAGCCATCTCTCCAGCCCCTTTTCTTCTTGGGGATGGGGGGTTATTTTGGGTCCAGCTTGGAAGTCCAATCCAACATTGTGGGTTCCCCTGGCAGCAAGAGCTTGAGGGGACAGTGGGTCCCATGACACTGTAGTCAGGATGCAGAGAGCCATCAGTGCTGGTGCCAAGCTGGCTTTCTCCTTTGTATTCAGATCCAGGAACCCAGGCCAGGAGAGGGTGCCCAACGTAATTGAAGTAAGACTACGCAGCACAATTAACCTAATCAAGATGATCTATCACGGGCTGGAGAGAGAGCTGAGAAACCTAGACCTCCTTCAACCAAGAGTCCAAAGATGGAGTTGGAGCTCACCAGACCTCTTTGTTTGTTGATTTTCCCATTGTAGAACATTGAATAACTCTGTCTCTCTCTATGACTTGTATATTTAATCAGTCTGTTGAGGATGGTGACTGAAGCTGGCTTGTTGGGCCACCAGGGCCCAAGCTCTGACACTAGAAGCCCTGGTAGCAATTTTGCTGGCCTTCCTGCTATGGAAGATTTATTTGCTTAAAAAAAAAAACAAACAAAAAACAAAAACAAAAAACCCCAAACCTTTAAAACCATTTGCTCCTTGGAGCTAAATAAAGCTACACTCCTGCTCCAAGCGAGCTCATAATGGACTCTAATTTTAAAAAGAAGCCAATTAATAGCTTTGTAAATATAAAAGAAAGGATCTCTTCTCCCCCACCAACTTCTTGACCAAAAGACCTCAGAAGTTAGTCCTGCAAAAATGTCAGATTTTGCTCTAAAGAATGGCAGGACTTCTGGGAGGAAATAACAGGAAATGACTCACAGAAGGGCACCCGAGGCTGCTCAGGCTCACAAAGGGGCCCCCTGCGTGGTAATGCCTGGCTGCTGGCCTTGCCCAAAGGCAGGGAGGAATGTGTGCCCGCCTACAAGAGGACTTTGCCATCTTCTCCAGGCAGGGCTGCCCCACTGGGTGGAGATGGGAGGGGTGCGGGTGGCTGGAGGGCTGCCGGGCATGTTGGCTGGCAGAGCCAGAATGGCACCTCAGGATGGAGGCCAGGCAGTTCGGATTTGGTGCCTCTACTATGGATGAGTTCCTGATCTGACTTCTTGGGCATGAGGGGCTATTTTGGCTCCAGCTTGAAGGTCCAATCCAACACTGTGGGTTCCCCATGGCAGCAAGAGCTTGAGGGGGCAGTGGGTCCCACGATACCCATAGTTAGGACGCAGAGAGCCATCCACGCTGGTGCCTAGCTCCCTTTTTCCTTTATTCAAATCCAGGAACCCAGCCCAGGAGAGGGTGCCCGGCATGATTGAAGTAAGACTGGGCAGCACAATTAACCTAATCAAGACGATCCATCATGGGCTGGAGAAATGGCTGAGACGTTACTGTTCTCGCACAGGACTTGGGTTCGGTTCCCACCCACATGATGGGATAAATGGTTCATAACCATTTATAACTCTCGCTCTGAGGGGTCCAAGCCATCCACAGGCTCCAGCATGCACACAGTACACAGACATGCACACACACACACACACACACACACACACACACATATATATATATATAATATTTATAAATAATATTTTAAGAATTAATCCCTCACAAATGTAGCCAGAGGCTTGTCTTCTCAGTGAGTGTAGATCCTGTCGAGTTAGTAACCAACCAACTTCAACCATCTCCATGCCCAAAGGAAACCTCTTGCATGTAACATTGTGACAGTCAGAACACAGTGTCACTGGTCTGGAGACACCGTGTTACCCTCATCCTGTTCTATTAGGCTCCTGGGTAGGTTCCATGTGATGAGTTAGGTGAATTTGTTGCAGAGCAGACCCAGGAAAGACAACTTCCTCTCTGACCTCTTATGAACTAGCTCAGGCCTGAATTGTACATATGTGTGTGCGTGTGTGTGTGTGTGTGTGTGTGTGTGGTTGTGTGGTTGTATATGAAGGTCAGAGATCAACTATGGGTGTTGTTCCTCAGACATCATCTATCTACCTTAGTTTTAAACAGTCTTTCTCATTGGCCTGGTGTAGGCTCAGCTGACTGATCCCTGATCCCTAGGGACCCTGTCTCTGCCTACCTGACACTGAAATCAGAAGTCTGTGCCACCACCCCAGCTTGCTTGTTAGTTGTTGTTGTTGTTGCTGTTGCTGTTTTACCATGAGTTCTTGACATCAAACTCAAGGCCTGGTCCTCATTCTCACATGGCAAACCCTTTGCAGACTGAGCACCTCCCCAGCCCAGCCTGAATCTCACTTTCTCCCTGGCCTCCCCTGGACTTCCCTCTTTTTATTTCCTCTTCCTCTGCTCCCCATTTCCTCCTCAGTCCTGGGGCTACCACCTGTGTGAGGCTGTGGCTCTTTCCAGACGTGGGGATTTCAGGGATGGGTAAGAAGAGACTCGGATCAGATAGATACAGCAGCACAGCCGTCATCGAGGCACTAAGAAAGCAGTAATGGCTAGTGGCTTCAGCGTGTCTCACGGCTTGCGTGTTCAGTGTTTGGATCCTGGCTAGCGGTGTTATTTTGAGAGGTTCCAGAAACTTGGGCAGGTGGGCCCTAGATGGTAGAGGCGGGTCACCTGGGGCTGCCCTTGAAGGTGATACCAGCCCCAGGTTCTCATCTTCTTCTCTTCCTCCTGCCTGCAGTAAATAGCCATCCCCACCACCCGTTCCACCCAAATAAAACAGAGCCAAACAACTGTGGCCTAAATCTTCTTGGAATTGTGCACCCAGAGAACTCCTTCCTCCCTTGAGCTGTCCGTACCAATTACTTTGATCAGGGAAACAGAAGCTAAATGACCCAGCAGCTTTCCTTCCACGAAGGCTGCAGCCTCAAGCTGTATTAGCAAGCAGAATCCTCATCGGGTGGTTCACAAAACAAAATTCAACTATACAGGTATCCACGCAGCTGTGTTAGTCATATGTGGCCGTGTAATGAAGTGCCCAGTACTTGGCAGCTGAAAACAATAAAGGTTTATGACCACTCACAGCTTCTAAGGGATGAGGATCTGAGAATGGCTTGGCCACGTGGTCATGGCTCAGAGTACCTCCCCAGACTGTAGTCAAGCTGATTGCAGAGGTGACTACAAGCACCTCAAGACTTCCCCATGGCTGCAGGTCTGTCTACAGTTAGTCAAGGGATCATTGGCAAGCTGCTGTTACTTGTATTCAGGATTAGATGCTTCTGTGTTTAGGCTTGGGGCTGTCTCTCTAGAGCTGTTCATAGCCTGGTGTCCTAAACCAGGAGATAGCAAGTCAGAAGGTATCCAAGACAGAAGCCTCAGTCTTTCTGTGCATGTGCTTGCGCACATATGTGGAGGCATGTGTGTGAATAAGCAGGTGTACATACATGTGTATGCATGAACCTACAGAGGCCAACAAAACAAAAGCCTTGAGTGTTGTGCTGTCTTTTTTCTTTTTCATTCATTCATTTGTTCATTTATTCATTCATTCGTTTGTTTTTGAGACTGGTCTGGAACTGGCCAAGTAGTGTAGGCCAGCTAACCAGAGCTGGCAGAGAGCTTCAGGGATCTGCCTGTCTCTGGCTTCCCAGTTCTGCAGCAGTGGAGGAACACGACTGCCACTGAGAACCGGAGCACCGAAGCACAGCCAGCCACAGGGAAGAGGCAGCGAGAAAGTGCCAGAACACAGCGGTTTCCTGCTGGGCCTCTGGTTGCCTAGACCCAACTGGAAATCAGGCAGAAAGCGAGATGAGCAAGTTGATGTGACCTGAACAGGGCTCTCTCCACAGACACAGAGATGGGTAGAGGGTGGGTCTGAGAAGAGGGTGCGGTTGGAGGACTCTGGGCTACACCCCTAAAAGTTCTCCCTTGACACATCTATATTCAACAGAACTTGGGATCCCATAACAGAAGGCTCACCCGGCCACACCCTCATCAGCCTCCTCTCTCCCTTTCGGTTAGCTTCAAGGACCCTCTCAAGAACCCCAAGGACCCTCTCAAGAACCCCAGCAGCCTTTCTGTGGCCAGTGCCCATGAAGTAGGCTCTTTTTCCTGACTCAGGAAAGCCCCTTTAGATTTGAGATGGATCTTTCCAGACTACCATGTGTTTGCTACCTGTAGACCAGCATGTTTCCTACCCCACCTTCATGTGTGTGTGACTGTTCAAGTGTGTGCCTGTGCATGGGTGTGCCTGTGCATGAGTGAGCCTGTGTTTTTGTGTGCCTGTGTATGTGCCCGTGTGTTCCTGTGCTTTGTGTGCCTGTGTATGTGTGTACCTGTGAGTGTGTATACCTGTGCATATATGTGCTCATGATGGGCAGGTCAAAGATTGATGTCAGGCGCCATCCTTCCTGGCCCCTCTACCTCATTCATTCAGGCAGGGTCTCTCAATCAAACCCATGGCTTGTCAATGCAGCTAGTCTGGGTATCTAGTTTACTCTGGTAATCCAATCCTCCCCTTCTGAGGCTACCATTGCCAGGAGGCCACCACACTCACCTGGCATTTATATGGCTTCAGGAGATGGAACTCAGCTCTATATGCTGGCTTGGCTATTTTATTTTGGGTTCTGGCCTACTTTGTAGGGTCCCAGTGGCCTATGGTGGGGTACTTTCCACATAGGATCTTGTCCCACAATCCAGGATCCCTATAAAATGAATGTAGTTAGCCATCGAAGCTTGTAGAAATTGAATGCAGAGTTGCCTCAGGAAGAGAACAGGAGGAGGGTAGGAAACGCCAGAGAATGGGTAAGAAGAGATGCAGGAAGCCTTTCGTGGGGCCTGCCTGAGCTACTCATCGGGCGTCTGAGGCCAGCGTGGCACCCCTCAAGCTGCTGAAGAGAGATCTGTTCTTGGAGGCAAAGTCTCCAAGGTAACCCTGAAAGGTGGCCACATCTCTGGCACCTGTGCTAAATTCCGCATAATCCTTTGCATACTGGTTAGAGCGGGTTTATTCTTCAAATGGCCAGAGTCCTCCCAGAACGTCTCTTTTCAGACCCTGCGGTCAATGGTACTCCTGCCTTCTGCATTCCCCTCACGGACCTTTAACTTGGTGTGTCCAGAGACAGAGCCCGGGAAGATGAATAGATGAAGTCCAAGAATACCAGCCACAATCAATGCTTCCATTTTTACAAATGTCAAACCAAGCCCAGAGAGGGGATGATCTCGTTCAAGGTTTCACAGCAGATTGGTGGGAAGAAAGAGATCTACCTGCCCCTCCCCTTGGAGCAAGCAGGGAAGTTTTCTTAGCATGCCTAGGAGTCGGGGAGAGACGTTCACTGCAGGCCTGGGTGGCTGAGGCGAGCTTGGAGCACTGATGAGAATACTTAAGTGTAATTGACTCTCAGGCATTAAACTTTTACCAGAATGAGCTCACATGGTCTTTGGGGAGAGGGAAAGTGCCTCTACCCTTTAGGGTACCTCTTGGGTGCAGAAAGCCTACAGCAGCTACTGATGGAGGCCTCTTCTGGGAGGGAGGGAGGGAGGCAGGAGTGAGGGCTGGGTCCCTGGAGAGGCCATAGGAGGGGCACAGAGTGTTCAGCAGCCATGTTCTCTCTCCAGTTCTGGGTGGATTCCGGGGCCACCTACCCAGCAACTCTCGAGCAGCATGGTGTGCTGTCTGTCATGAGAGACACAGGGAGAAAAGATGGGGGACTCCATCCCTGCCTTGAGTCTACTCCTCCCCTCACCCCACTCCTCAGTCTGTTCCCATATCCACAGCTTTAAGTCACTACCTGTCTCCGGGTACCAGAATCCTGACTCTGCGTGATGAGGAGCTGGACAAGTTGAGCCCTGTTTTCTAAGATCCAGGATTCCCCAATGGGGCTACCCTTGTTCTCACATCATAATGCCCACAGACATGAAGAACCGCTCTTCTCTCTTAGACATCCTTCCTTGCAGTGTTTTTCAGGCCGTTGGGAGGTGTGGAGGCTTAGCAGCTATCCCTAGAACCACAGCCAACTTTCCCTTCAGATTTCAATGAGATAAGAGATCCAGAGGCCTGGGGAGACCACTGAGAGCTGGATTTTCAAAACAGATTCCGTAAGCTAGGTACAGCAGGGACTGCCTGTAAGCCCAGAGCTGGAGCAGTGGAGACAGATGGATCCCAAGGGCCTGCTGGCCAGCCAGTCTAGGCCAAATGGATGCATGCACACATACATGCACACTCCTTGAAGACAGACTCCACATAGTTAAACAGCATATCTGAGACTGACTGTGGTAGAACACATTCACAGTCCAGCTCTCAGGAGACAGAGGCCTATGAACTTAGGCCATAGTGAAACCCTGTCTGAAAGCAAACACAAAGTTACAACCTGACAAACTAGAAATTTGTCTCTTTACTTGTGAAGCTGGTAACACAGTCAAGACAGAGATTATAGGCATCCCTGAAAGTTTCCTTATAGAACACTTTGCCCCTCTCTTCACCTTGCCCCTCCCCAGATCATGACTAGGTTGCTTTATATCACTCTAGCTTGGTTTATATTTTCTAAAATTCTATGTAAGACCATCTTGGTTTTTTATTTTATCTCAGTCACTTTCTACAAATCTCTTTAGGCCACTGGTTGGTCCTTTGTCCTGCTTGTTGAATGGGCATACCACAAACCAGTTGGTCCATTGTCTTGGTTGTTGAATGGGCATACCACAGTCTTGGTGATCCATTGTCTTGCTTGTTGAATGGGCATACCACAATCTTGTTGGTCCATTGTCTTGCTTGTTGAATGGGCATACCACAATGTATTTACCCTATCCTCTGTTGATGGACGTTGTTCTCAGGTTTTGACTGTTTAAAACTAAGCTGTTTCTACCCAGAGTACAGATCTTTGTGGCCATGTGCTCTCATTTCTGTTAGGAACTGCCCAGTGGAATGACTTTGGGTCATCCTCGGTCAGTGTACTTTTAACTTTATGAGAAATAAAGAAGCTGTTTTCCATATGGCTGAACCACTTTCCAGCCCCACCCCCAGTGCTGTGGGCAGTTTCAGTTACTCAACATTCTGAGAAACAACAATTAGGTCAAATTTTATATCTCCCCTTCCCTTTTTCTCTTCCCTATTCGATTCCCTTCCCTTGCTTCTTCCCTTCCCTCCCTTCATTTTCTTCTCCTATCCTTCCTTCCCATTTAGATGAAGTCCAATTTATCAATTTTTTTTCATTAACTAGGGCTTTGTGCATTACATCTTTAAAACTTTTGCCAACTTAGGATCACTAAGCTCTTCTGGTTTTCCACAGATGTTTTTCTTTTTCTTTTTTTAAAGATTTACTTAATTATGTATATGAGTACACGGTAGCTAGCTTCAAGCACACCAGTATGAGGCACCATGTGTTTGCTCAGGAGCTCTGGAAGAGCAGCCAGTGTTCTTAATTACTGAGCCATCTCTCCAGCCCCCCACAGATGTTTTGCTAACTGTACTCACACTGCTGTCTACGACCACCTGGAGATGAGGCCTATGTGTGATAAAAGCAGGGTCTTGAATTTGCAATCCTCCTGCTCCATCCCTCCAAGGGACAGAATTACAGAAGTGTACGGCCCAACCTAGCACATTTTGGTATAGGTATATCCAACTGCTCTTGAGCCATTCGTGTATTTATTTATTTTTAAAGATTCATTTTATTCTGTATATGTATGTGTGCCTCTGTGTGGGCAGGAGAAAGCCAAGAAGAGGGTATCATGCTCTCTGGAGCTGAGGTTCCGGATGCTTGCGAGTTGCCCGACGTGCATGCTGGGAACCACACTCAGGTCCTCTGCAAGAGCAGTACACACCCTTAACTGCTGAGCTAGTTCTCTACTTCAAACTATTAATTTATGGTGGAGAGCTATCTGGAAGTCTGACGAGGGTTCATGAGTAAATGGAGTGTGAGGCATTCGACTGACTCGGCTCTGTAAGTGACTGTGAAATGCCAGAACTTAGCATACAGAAAGACAAGACGTGACCTGATGCTGTGCTGGTTCAGAGGCTTGTCCAGGGTGACTGGAATTGGAGGGCTGGGGGCGGGGGGTGGGGGGGAGAGATAAAGGGAGGCTAAATCAGTGCTCATGAAGATGCTTCTTGGTTCCACCTCTGTCTGACCGGCAGAACCGAGTTTATTTCAACAGCATTCTATTGCCCAGGGCTATAGCTGTAACTCGGTGGGTGGTGCTCCTGCCTAAGAGGCAAAAGCCTTAGGTTCAATCCCCAGCCGGAGTTAACTGACCAGGCTTTATGGCCTTGAATGAGCCTCAGTTTCCTCTTCTACACGAGAAAGGCTAAAGACAGTTTCTATCCAATGGAGCTTTGGTGAAAACCCAGGCAGGTGTCGGGGATGGCGTGATGACCTGGCCCAGAACGCGCTCTCAGTAAATGTTAGCTCTCCCTCCTCGCAGCTGCTTTGATTACTCCTTGTGTGTGAGGGACAGGATTGCCCACTGAATGACCCCAGAGGTTCTATCCTGGTTGCCAAGCAACAGACTACCTGAGCACTCTCTCTCCTCCATGAAGAGGGAGAGTGTATGGGACTTGAACTTTTCCTAAGGCCTGGGGTGCTTGAAGCTGACATTCCAGGGCTGTTCCTGGCATAGCTGGCTCCTGAGCCTGGCTATTTATAAGGCAAATGCTTACCCGTGCCCCATAAACCACACAGATGTACAGGCGTGGCTTTTGGTGCTTGACGGGAGCGATGGGAACATGGGGTTCTGATGCTCACACAACAGGTCGTGCTGTTGAGTTTCAGCAGCCAGCCTACAGCCTAAGCGGGGTTCACACTGCCTGTCCAGGTCATGTCCCCTGCCTTCTCAGTCTGACTGTTCCGTCCGCCATGATGTCAGCTGCTCCTGGGGTTTCAGACCCCTCTGCAGAGAACTCCTGCCACACCTGACACTATATTCTTGTATTTGGCTGTAGATAGACACCTTGGACCTGGGATCTTGCACCAAACTGAATCAGCTTGGTGGTTTCTTTCTCTCTAATCATGAAAACAAAAGAAATGGAAAGAAAAAAAAAACTTGGATCTCTATCCCCTCATTGCCTTGGTAACCTGTTTGGGTTTTTTCCCTTTAGAAGATAGTTAATTAGTGTGTGTGTGTGTGTGTGTGTGTGCCTGTGTGTGTCTGTGTGTGTCTGCATGCCATTGGGCATGAGGCAAGTGTGCAGGGCAGAGGAGGGATAGTATCAAAGGACAAAATATCCTGCTCCATCATTCCCGGCTGCCTTCCCTTCCTACAGTGTCTCCCTAAACACGGAGCCAGGCCAGTGGTCAGCAAGCCCTTGTGACTCTCCTGTTTCTGTTCTGTGCTTGGATTACAGGCAAGTGTGGCCATCCTCAGCGTGTGTCTAGGTGCAGGTACACTTACCCACTGAACCACCTCTCCAGCCCCACCCGCCCCGAGAACTTTCCACTGCCACCTGTCTTGCTACAGTCCCCAAGTCTAAGGGCCTCCCAGACTCTTCTAAGGCAGCCAGCCGGTCCCAGCATCACAGCACACTATGTTGTCCCTGTGCCCTCCGTGTCTTAACCTTTCTTCTCCACCAGGGTCATTGTTACAGGTGTTTTGTCCTCCTCTCTGCCCATCCTGTTCAGATGTTTTCTCTGCATCATTCGGATATCTTTAATGCCTCCCCTTTACCAACTGGGTATTATTCAGTATATAACAAGGTATTAGAGTCTCTTCATGAATAGTTGTGTGTGTGTGTTCTTGTGTACAAATGACTCAGCCATCCCCCAACCCAGACGTTCAGTCCTGAGGTCCCGCTGCTGCCTCTGCCCCACTCTCTGCACGTGCAGTGCAGTCAGTTGGGTGATTCAAACTGCCTTATCTACCCTAGCTTCCACAGTGCTGCTGGGGGCCGTCTCCTCCACTGCAAACTCTGTCTAGTCACCTGTCTTGGCAAAACCTTCCCAGTCCATCAGGCTCACCCAGCTGTCACCGTCTCCCGAAATCCTCCCCCATCGACATCCTGGGAGCAGAGCTGCGCTGGCTTTCTGGCGTTTGTTACATTGTACTGTTTTATCACTGTGCAAACACTTGTGTGATTCTCTTCCTAATTAGATGCTCTAAAGGTAAAGGGCCACTGGTTAGCAGCTGTCACACAAAGTGTGCCAGGTCTGTCCTCAGGATGTGACTGTTGACTGAATTAAGAAAAGTCAGATTTACCTGGAAGAAAGGACACAGAGGACACATGGGCGGGTGGCTTTCATGTCTGTACAGCGGTTTATCGGGACATTCTGTGTGTCCCCACCCTGGAGGAAAGCCCTCAGAGCATCCCTTCTGGACTACATCTGATTTCTCAGCCCTCTGATCACAAGCCCGTGACACTGTCCCTCCAGACTTTTTCACCGGGATTCTGGGGGTTAAAGTCCTTATACTTTTCTTTTAAAGATTTATTTATTATATATAAGTACACTCTAGCTGTCTTCAGACACCCCAGAAGAGGGCATTCGATCTCATTATGGATGGTTGTGAGCCACCATGTGGTGGCTGGGATTTGAACTCAGCATCTTTGGGAGAATAGTGCTCTTAACCACTGAGCCATCTCTCCAGCCCCTCATGTCCTTATGCTTATAACATGAACCCTTGCCTGGCTGAGCCATCTCTCCACCCAGCAGTCCCCTCCTAAGGCCCCTCTGCTATCCTGGTGCTTGCCCAGAGACAGTATCCCTGGGGAGGATTAGCTTCCAGCTCTCTCCAAGGCCTGAGTAATTCTCCCTTCCTGCCTTGGGTCTCCTCCTCCCTCAGCCTTCTGGCTGTGGAAGTACCTGGCTCCCCTATTCACTGTGGGGCACTAGAAGGATCGAGTAGGGTGTTTGCTGCCATCTAGTGAAGAAAATGCATAGTTCAATCTCTGGCTGGAGGCGGTGCTTGCCTTCAGAAGCTGCTCTAAAACCCATGTTCCTTTGTAGAAAGAGGAAAAAAAAAATACCCACAGAAGGAGATACAGAGACAAAAGGTGGAGCAGAGTCTGAGGGAAAGAGCATCCAGAGACTACCCCACCCGGGGATCCATCCTATATACAGTTACAAAACCCAGACACTATTGTAGATGCCCACAAGTGCTGGCTGACCAGAGCTGGATATAGCTTTCACCTGGGAGGCTTACATAGCACATGACAAATACAGAGGGGCACACTCTCAACCAACCATTGAACTGAGCACAGGGTCCCCCATGGGGAGCTAGAGAAAGGACCCAAGGAACTGAAGGGGTTTGCAGCGCCACTGGAGGAACAACAATATGAGTCACCCGGTACTCCCAGAGCTCCCAGGGACAAAACCGTCAACCAAAGAGTAGACGTGAAGCTAGCCATGGCTCCAGACACATAGGGAGCAGAGGGTGGTCTTGCTAGACACCAAAGGGAGGAGAGGCCCTTGGTCCTGAAAGACTTGATGCTGTAGGGTAGAGGAATACCAGGACAAGGAAGTGGGGGTGGGTTGATTGGGGAAGGGGAGATGGCTTATGGGATTTTCTGGGGAGGGGAACCAGGAAAGGGGACAACATTTGAAATATAAATAAAGAATATATCTAACATTAAAAAAAGAGAAGAAACCCATTTGGCCCATGTAGGGGTGGATAGACTTGTAAGGGGGACTGAAGGAAAAATTAGTATTTTCCAATAGAGTCTCACTCAATATATAAATTGCACTAAGGGCCTACCCCATGCCCAGCAGTAGATGGCCAACATAAAACAAACTCAATGGTATTTTGTAGATTTTTTAAAAATTATATTGCTTTGTCTGGGCATTCTTTTCATCTTACTGATCTTTCATTTGTATGATATGCTATCCCATTTTGTGTTTTTATGAGTTTTGTGCGTGCATCCATGCGTGCATGTGTGTGTGTGGCATGTGTGCACATGCACACGTGCCTGTGCCTGTTTCCCTGTATGTTTCCTTTTCATTTTTTTCTCCTTTTTTATTTGCCTGTTTGAGAAACAGACAGATAGACAGACAGAGGAACTGAATGAGTGAGGTTGTGAGAATCTTGGAGATGAGAAGGAGAAGGTGTGGCCACAATCAATTGTAGGAAAACATTACTTTCAATTAAGGAGAGCCCTTGGTAGGGATTTGTAAGGTCCACCCCCGAATAGCTTCTATACAAGGATCTATAAGGGCACACATTCATCAGCCTGCCCCGTCTGTCACCTCCCAGACCAGAAGGAGAGAACTTCACTGTGACTTTAGAACTGGCAACTCCCTCGAAGTCTCTCAGTCCCGCATGGTGCTCCTGTGGCTCATCTCAAAAGTTTCTTGGTCGCACAAGCACCTCCTTCCTCTTTCCTCCAAGGTACCAGAGGTTAGTCTGTTTCTGTCACTGGGATAAGTGCCGTAGCCAAAACAACTCGGGGACAAAAGGGTTTATTTCAGCTTGTACTTCCAGGTAAGACTCCACGACTGAAGAGAGTGAAGGCAGGAACCTGGAGGCAAGCCCGGAAGCAGAAACATGGAGTGCTGTCTGCTGGCTTACTCTCTAGCTCATGCTTGACTAGCTTTTTATATACTTAGACCCTCCTTCTTAGGAATGGTGCCGCCCACAGTGGGCTGGGCCCTCACGTCAATCATCATCCAGACCTTTCTTCACAGATGTGGCCACAGAACAATCTGAGGGAGGCAATTCTTCAACCAAAGTTCCCTCCTTCAAAGTAACTCTAAGCACATCAAGTCGGCTATTAAAAAAAAGAAACGAGCCAGCACAGGTGGGCTGCCACCCAGATGTGAGTTCCAGGTTCTCATATTGCCCAGCAACGGTTCCAACTGAGCCACCCCCAGCCATGCGCTAACTCCACAGGTGCTTTACCCAGAATCAAGCAGACTTCTTGTTGGATCCAGGAAATGGTGGCTGGAGCCAGTCCAGGCTGGCTCTGGAACATTTAATACACCCATTTCTTCCCATCTCATCCTTGAATAACTTCCGTGTTTGTAACTTGAAACCAGTTATGGTGGGAACATTCACATCACAGAAATCTGTGACACTGAGACACAAAGCCTCTTCCTCCCAAAGAGCCAACTGCAAACCACCTTCCTGACAGATAACTGGTTCTGGGCTAAATCAACACACACACACACCCATACCCGCTTATACAACCACCAAGCAAGAGGACATTTTGGCCCTTGTCTCAATGAAATGAAAAGTAGACGTTTCTTTTATCTATTTATTTGTTGAACACCTGGGACAGAGATCGGAGCTGCTGAAAGTTGGGGTGCTAACTGACAAGTCAGAGTCATGCTTCAGGTTTGCACGGTACACCCAAGTCTGTGATGCTGGTAGAAACACCTGCAGCAAGCTATTTACTTACTGCAGGGTTTTGACTTCACACTTAACATGCAAAGGAGTTACATGTGGCAGGTCACACACTTAAACACTGAACAGACACGTTGGGGAATGTACTGAGAACATAGTCTGCAGTTTCCATGTGATCTTTTCTTCTTGTTTCTTATCTTTACATGATTTGAACCGCCCTTCAGGCCTTCTGTTACTGTGAGTATCCTTTGCGGTCCTTTCTACATTAAATCTTCCGAAGAATTACTTAAAAATAGACACCAACCTATCACCCCTTTCAGTCAAGGAGACAAGTTGAATGGCCTGTCCAGTGAGTCCGCTGCCTGGTCGCCAGAGACTGGAGGCTAGGCGGTGAGGCTGTGAGGTGGGGTGGAGGAGGCGGTTCAGTCATAGTGAACCTTGACCTTGCTCACATCCAGGCTAGACAAGTCTCCATTGCAAAGCATCTGGAGCGATGAACTTGACCTGTCTTTCAGCCTCAGCCTGATCATCTTCTCCATGTGTTTCCGGTAGGCCCTCTGGATGACGGCGGCGCATTGCTCCTCCTCCTTCCTCTTGGTGGTGGTGACGATGGGCTCGTACAGCTTCTTAAAAGGATTGGCCTCCATGAACTTCTCCTCCATCATGGTCTTCATGGTGTCCAGGCCGCTGGAGTTCCCGAGGACCCTGGTGGTGAACGCGAAGAGGACATCCAGGCAGTGGAGGCGATCGCCCGTCACCATGGGCAAATCCATCATGAGAAACTGAAACTTATTAGGTTTGGCTACGCGCAGCGGCTCGGGCAGGGCGTCAGCAAAGTCAGAGAGGGCCGAGTACTGGATGAACTGTGTTGCTTCAGGGTCAAACTTCTCCCAGATCTCATAGAAGATTTCAAAGTCGTCTTCCCCCAGAGGGTCCTCGCTCTCCTCCGTGGCTGTGTTGAAGTTCTCCAGGATCACGGCGATGTACATGTTGACCACGATGAGGAAGGAGATGATGATGTAGCTGACAAAGTAGACTATGGCTATCTGTGGCTGCTGACAGCTGTCCTGTGAGGAAGAGTTGCAATGGGCTTTTGGATCCAACATGGGGTTGAGGAGAGTATCCCAGCCAGCCGAGGTGGTTATCTGGAAGAGGCAGAGCATGCTTCCCGAGAAGGTTTCGAAGTTGAAGATGTCGTCGATCCCAGAGCCCTTCTTCACTTTGGAAAACCAATTCATCCCAAAGATGGCGTAAATGAACATCACCAGAAAGAGCAGCAGGCCGATGTTGAAGAGAGAGGGGAGAGACATCATCAGAGCGAACAGGAGCGTTCTGATTCCCCGCGCCGCACGAACCAGTCTGAGGATTCGGCCAATGCGAGCCAAGCGGACAATTCTGAAGAGCGTAGGCGGGAAGGGAATGTCACTGTTCTCCAAGCCGGAAACCAGGGTACCTAGAGAGGGAGGAGCAGTGAATTCCCAGCATGCACTCCAGCTCCGAACCCAGCCAGTCTCCCACCTCAGAATCCTGAGGGGGGGCCAACTTGTTACACACACTTTGTCATTTATACACAAAACTAAGAACTGTCCACTTGTGTTTCAATTTGAAAAATAATCTCTAAGGGCCACATAATTTTAGATGGGACTTTTTGATGGGGGCTGGGATGCATAAGCCATTGAAGGAAGGCAAACACGGCAGTTTACAAAGGGCGATTACCTGTTGCATTTCTTTTTAGCTACCCACGGGGTGACACCTGCCATGATTTCCCCTATTTACTGGATGCAAGATGGAAAAAAGAGCCCCTTCTTTTTCAAACGTTGACTTAGAGTGCATGGAGACATTTCTCCTGAGGTATGGCCTAAGTCTTGATTAAGCTACAGAGGAAAAGGGCAGAATCTGAGAGACCCGAACTTATTAAAAGGGACGGATGCGTAGTCATCTGGGGTTCTGATACAGACCTCTGCAGTGAGGACTAACTGTAGCATGCAGAGCTGGAGGGAGGTGGCAGACCTGAGAATTTCCTAGACTCCAGAGATGCCCGTCGATCCCTATTTGATGTTCTGCTCACTCTGAGGACCCCTGGGGTCTCACGAAGCTCACACATGTTCTCTGCTGTGGACACCCCAGAAATGGTGTCTCAGAGCTTTGCGCAAACTGATGAATATTTGGGCCCAAAATGTCACCCCATTTTCTCATTGCTTGCCCAGCAGGCAAGCGCTATGAGGTGTAAAGGTTTACATTTTGGCCCAAATATTGTAGAATGGCTGGAACATGCTCGCCTTGTGTAGACATGGTCTTCCCCTCGCTCTGACGTCATCAGGGATCATGGCAGTGAAAACGCTTTCGCCAGTCTCCTGAGGACTACAGAGACCCCACTCACTCAACCTCATTATCTGACTGTGTAAAAGACTGATGCTAGTTTGGCGGACGATCCTAGCCAGGACGGTGCTCACACAGCAATGCCCGCCCTTTCGGGTTAGCAGTAAATCCTTCCTGGACTGATCGGGCTGGTGTGAATCTGTCTTTTCTCTGAGTGCAGTTTTGGTTTTTTTGTGAACCACATGACTTGGTATCCAACTAAAATGAGTAAGCCTTGCTCGTCAGTTAGACGGCTAACTCCTGGACTCCCGCTCGCACTCACTTCGCATTACTGTTGAAGCTCAAGGAGGAGCTTGGGGTGAGTGTGGAGGCCAGGTACTAGCGTGTGGGCACATAAAGGTGAGAGGAACTCTGCACATTGGTAAACAGCATTTGGCTTCTGGTGAAGCTTTTGCCCTGCTCTGGAGCAAAGTTTCTCGTGGCGTGTGTGATTTCCAACACCGGGGAGCTGTTAGAAGGATCCCAGAGACAGTTCTAGAAGCCACACAATGCCCAGCACATCCCAGAGTGGGTGATAGAATGGTGACCCTCTTCGCTTATGGGAGGAAGGGCTCATAGTGCTCCCTTTGGCTCAGGGAGGTCCCCGACTCATAGGTCCACCATTCTCTAACCTCTATTGACATTAATTTCACCAGAACTTGGGATCAGGAGTAATTAATAAGGATCACAGTTCCAATTTGCTGCCAACATACAAGCCTATTTAAACTATTTACATAAACTTCACAGCTTAGAACCGAAGCAAATTACGTATACAACCTGCATTACTTGATATTAAGAGAAGCCACTCATGTCTAAACCTGTGACACAACCTTTCCGAGATGGGATGAAGCCTCCATTTGTAAAACTCAGTTCTCCTTGTCTTCATTGCTTTCTGAACTATGAGAAAGACTCTCGGACCCTCCTGCACCACGTGAAAGACGAAGTTAAGTCAGATGTGGCAGCACACACCTATGATCCCAGCACTCGGGAGGCTGAAGGAGGAGGTTTACATGAGCTTGAAGCAGGCCTGGGCTGTATGGTGAATTCCAGGTCAACCTGCACTAGAGTGACACCCCATCTTAACATTCCTCCTCAGAAAAAGAAAGAGAGGGGGAAAAGTCAAATTAATGGAATAGTTACAATCAAATTTCAAGGACCCAAATAAACTGTAATGGTGTAGCCATGAAGAAGTATAATACTTAACATGCACAAGGCTGAGTTTTGATTCTCAGCACAAAAGAATAAAATCAATCCATCCATCCATCCATCAATCAATCGGGATAGAGAGATGGCCCAGAGGTGAAGCGCATGAGCTTCTGTTGCAGTGCACTTGAGTTTGGTCACCAGCACCCACATCAGGTCAGTGCTTAGCAGTCTAGCTCCAGAGGTTCAATGTTTTTGACCCCGGTCTCCTTGGTCACCCATACACATAATTTTAAAATGATAAAAATAAAAATGTTCCAAACACCAAAAGTAAGAAAGAAAACACAAAAGAAGAAAGGGAGTGTGTACTACCAACTCTCTTCCTCCCATGAGCTCCATGCTTGATGCGTCAGGACTGCGGCTGTGAAAATCCACTGACTACAGACAAAGGCTTGCTGGCGAGTGGCGAGTGGGGTCAGAGCAGCTGGGACACATGCAGCCCATCCCCTGGTCCAGGCAAATATGGGATTCAGGGTGAGGAGTAGGTACTGCTTCTCACATGAGGCAGTCTTGACAGCCGAGTGGGAAGCAAGGGAGCCCCGGCAATGGACCCTGGTCAGAAGCTGCTCTGGTACCCTTGTGGGTTTTGAACCCAGGCACCAATATCAGTACTGAGGGCCAAGTTCCTAAAACCACAACCGGCCAGTGGGGGCTCACAATGGCAGGGGAGAGGTGGAATTCCCATTCTGCCACCTGAGATGTCAGGAACCACTGCAACAACTGTTAGTGGAGATATTTTGTTTCTCTGATACTTTGTTTCTCTCCATTGAGCAAGCAAATGGGTCAGGAGAATGGAAATCACCACCTGTGGCAACTTCCCAACAGAGCACGCCCACCTTAGCCCCCTACTGCCACCTGGTTTTTCCAGATGCTTCATTAAGCCTAATCTGTTGCTTTGTGGAGAAGCTGAACACACTTCCAAATAATTATTTTTAGGGCTTACTTCTGCCTCTCCTGGAAGGTCCTGGCTACTGGTTTTACTTACTAACGATAGAAAGAACCACGACCACACAATCAAATAAGTTCCAGCCATTGGTGAAGTAGTGTTGCCTCAAAGCAAAGACTTTGATGAGACACTCTATGGTAAAGATGACCACGAAGGCTATGTTGAGGATATCAAAGATTTTCTTCACTTCTTCGGACTGGCCTTCAGATTCAGCCATCATGATAATCATGTTTAGGACAATAAGACCCAGAATGATGACGTCAAAGACCTGGCTTGTGACCAGGTCGAACACGAAGGCTTGACATTTGTTCTGAGGAGGAAAAAGAAAGGAGAAAATTATGCCGTTAAGACAACAAAAATTGTTTTCTCTTACAATGAAGGCATTTCCTTGAAATATACACAAGACTCCTTCGAAGGACAAGAAATTCTCCTAGCTTCCCATTGTGGCTGGGCAACTGTTCTAAGTGTGTTGCCTCGAGCTTTTACATCCACTTTAAAACAAAAACCTAAATCAAAGATATCCCCAGTAGCAACAGAATTTTGATGTGAGGCTGGGATAAAATGGCTCACATATGTTTCAACAATATAAAGATGGTCCTTGATGTCTACATCTGCATTTACCCAAGAGATGGACACAGAGAGGGTCCACTGCTCTTGGCCAAAATGGGACAGACATCTCCAAGGCTCTGTTTACCAGTTCAGAATAATCGGAATGACAGCAGAACTCTGCATTCACACAATTCTTAAATGTCAGTGTTTAATTCTAGTTGGAACAGGCTAGAAAACCAACATCCCAGCCCAGTGATTATTAAAGATGGAGAACTGGTGGGTTTGTAGTATGCCTGGGGATGAAGTTGAACACTGGCCCCTCTTTTTTTAAGTTTTAAATTTTTTAAGATTTATTTTTGTTGGGTGTAGTGATACATGTCTTTAATCCAAGCATGTGAGAAGCAGAGACAGGGACTATGTGAATTCAAGGCGGCCTGGTCTACACAGTGAGTTCCAGGCCACAAGAGCCACCTAATGAGACTCTGTGCTAGGATAAAATTAAATGTATTGGTCAGACTCTCAATAATGAACATACATGTCTAATTTTCCTAAGGACTTGGGTACATCTTGTTTTTTTAAGTTCTAAGAAAATATATAATATTTAATATGATATATTAACTATCCTGGGGTTTGGGGAGATGGCTCGGTGGTTAAGACCGCATACTGCTCTTGCAGAGGACCTGAGTTCATTTCCTAAGCATCTGGCTCAGATAGCTTTAACTTCTGCTCTGGGGGAATCTGATGCCCTCTTCTGGCCACTGAAAGCATTGCACTCACCTAAACATACACTGTCACAAATACTTTTAAAAGAATAAAAAAAAAAAAAAACAAAAAAAAAAACCTTCCTTTTAAAGTTAACCGGAGGCTTTTTAGAAACCTGCGCCCTCAGGTCATGCATCCTGCATGTGTGCTTAGACTCAGTTGGTCTCACCAGGGGCCTTGGGATGGGCTTTTGAGGCTTCTTGGTTCCTAACTTTTTCATTGCATTGTAATATTTCTTCTGTTCTTCTGTCATAAAAATGTCTTGGCCACCTAAGTGCATGGAGAAATCAACACCTGATTAGCTTCTGCTAGCCATCTTTTCCAATAAAGTCCTAAATTTAAGAAACTAGGACTTTGTTCTCTGAAAAAAATAAACAAAGCTAAAAGAAAAACTTAGTCACTATTAGTCTCTCTAAGAGAAAAGCCCAAATTAACAGGGCTAAAGAGAAGGGAGCCTTCCATGCCCACCACATACAGGGAGTCGCACCCCAAAAACCACCAAAATGAATCGCATTATTTTGTATACTAACTTAGAAAAACAAAGCCAGACATCGTAGGCAGCTCATACATGTAACCCTGGTACTTGGGAGCTGAGGCAAAAGGATTGTTATGTGTTTGGTGCCAGCTTGGGTAACACAGTGAGTTCCAAGCCAGCCTGCAAAGCAACATTAATAGTAATAGTGAGAAGGAGGGAGAGGGGAGGGGGAGGGGAGAAAGGACAGGAGTAGGATGGGGAAAGAAGGAGGAGGGAGAGGTGCGGGTAGAAGAGGAGGATGAGGGGGAGGAAAAGGAAAGGGGAGAAGAGGGAGGAGGGGAGGGAAGAGGGAGAAGAGGGGAAAAAGGAGGGGGAGAAGGAAGAGAGAGAGGAGGGGGAAAGAAGAGGAGGAAGAGGGGGAGGAGGAGGAAGATAGCAGAATTGTCTGACTTAAAGAAAAATAAAAAGTAGGCAATGGTGGTGCACGCCTTTAATCCCAGCACTTGGAAGTCAGAGGCAGGTGGATTTCTGAGTTTGAGGACAGCCTGATCTACAGAGTGAGTTCCAGGACAGCCAGAGCTACGCAGAGAAACCCTGTCTCGAAAAACCAAAAAAAAAAAAAAAAGAAGAAGAAGAAGAAGAAAGAAAGAAAGAAAGAAAGAAAGAAAGAAAGAAAGAAAGAAAGAAAGAAAGAAAGAAAGAAAGAAAGAAAGATAAAAGGTATGTCCATCGGAATAAGTACAATTTGATGAATTTGAAGAATTCGTTTCAAGTTTTTTAGGTAATGTAATGACATCTTGGTCATGTTTGAAACCAGCCACGGAGACCATGGCTCAGCAGATAGAGGTGCTTGCCACGCGAGCCTGGAGACCTTTGTTCAATCCCCAGAAGCCACATAAGAACTGAAGAGGAGAGCTGACTCTATGGAGTAGTCCTCTGATGTCTACATGGTCCAGATCCACAAGCATACCATGCACATGTGCATACAGTGATAAATGAGGCTTAAAAATAAGTTTGCAAAAAGCTCGAGAATAGCCTGGGCTATTCATTGTAAAACCCTGACTCAAAAAAAAAAAAAAATCAAAACAAGCCAGCAGACTCAAAAAACTTAACTCTGCCTGGGACTGCTCTTCATTTGTATGTGCTCAAAAAACATTGTGAAACATTTACGAACGACATGAAACAAATCCTGCAGGAGGGGTCTGTGGGGGCATCGCCGGCAAGAGCATGTTCTTCTGTAATAAATATGATGCTGGGTGCTGGGTGTTTTAGGTTCATTCTAGAATGTTCTTGTTCACTTTTAAAATTTTCCATAATGTAAAAGATAAAACAAAAGGATGCCGCAGTGTGATGTGCACAAGGCTTTCCAGCAGAGGGTGAAGTCGACGCTGTAAGGCTGACACCCAAATTGCAGGTATTGATTGCAATCAGGATGTGCATTACAGAGGGGACCAGGAGCGTCTCCCTCCTCCCTAAGCAGCAGACTTCATAAGGCAGCGTCCCAACAGCACCGGACTTTCCCAGCAGATGCTGAGGACGGAGGTTGGCAGCGAGGCACAGTTCAGATGAATTAGAAGAGATAGGCAGAAAAATTTAAACAAGCCTTAGCACAGTTATAAAAACCAACAACCAGACACTGAGCTGAGGGGTCGGAAGTGCCTTGTGCTCCTAAAGGAGAGAAAACCCAAAGGCAGGGTTTGAGTCCACAAAAACTCGGGTCTATAAGGATTTTAAATATATATACATTAATAAAAAATGTAAGAACTGGGGCAGGGAGGGGTAGTGGGCAGTGCCTGCTGTGTGAGCATGAGGACCAGAGTTTGAGTCCTCAGAACCTACATAGAAAGCGGGGTGCGGGTCTGGGTATTGTGGCTAAGTGGTAAAGACTTGCCTAGCATGGATGAGCCAGTGGCCAAGACTGAAAAGATAAAGGTTTACAAGTGTGGCAGCGCGGGCCTGCAATCCCAGCGCTAGGAAGGTAGAGACAGGCAAAATCAATGAGGTCCAGTTTCAGTGAGAGACCCTGCCTCAAAAAATAAGGTGGAGAGATGCTGAGGAAAACATGCACACACACACACAGACACATAGACACATACACACAAATACACAGAGAGACAGATAGAAACACAGACACACACAGACATACAGAAACACAGACACACACACAGACATACACACAGAAACACAGACACACAGAGACATACACACAGAAACACAGACATACAAACAGACTCACATACACAGACACACACAGAGACAAACACACACAAATAGGCACACACACATGCACACAAACATGATACAAAAAGAAACTCACGAAATAGACTTAATAGACTGAATATGCACAAGAAAAGAATGACCATTTGTCTTTAAAAGAATCAAAGGACATAAGCAGATGACCCTTACTAGTGTTAGGACCCTGATCTTTAGCAAGGCATGTAAACTGATCGAACACTAACAACCCATTCCGAGGCACATTGTGATCACTAATGACCAAGTGGAGGAATATAAAACCATGCTGCAACACTTTCCTGGACATCTGTTGATTGCAAAAGCTAGCGATGGGTGGTAAGGACTCAGTTCCAGCCATTCTCCGATCTGGGAAGTGATTGGGCAACACCTCTAATGTTTTCATTATGGGATGCTATACTAAGAAAATAACCAGAATTTTAAGGATGCTCGTGATGGCTTAAGCCACCGAGAAATGTAGAGAAGACTTAGGTGGTGAAAGAGAAGAGACAGATATGTGCAGCCATGTGTGCACAGAGAAAAGGACATGAAGTGTCCTGTTCAATAGCTCTCCATCTTATTCCCATGAGACAGGGTCTACCGGTGACTGGAGCGAGGTTAGGAGCTAGCAAGTCCCCGAGGCCCTCGCATCTCTATGCCCATGGCACTAGAGTTACAGGTGTGAGGAGCCATTCCCAGCTTTCAACATGGGGACTCGGGATTTAAACTCAGGTCTTCATGATTGCACAGCAAGCACTCCTACCCACTGAGTCATCTCCCTAGCCCTGAAAATTCTTACAGCAAAAAATGATTTTATAAAATAGGCTATGAGTAATGAGCTTATACATCCCAAAATTAAAAGTGTAAGGTAATGCCAGTGATGCAAAAAATATATACATATACATATATAACCATATATACATATACATACATACATGCATACATATAAACATATATATGTATTTTTATATATGGTTAAGAATTTGAAGGCTGCAGAGATGGTTCGGTGATTAAGAGCACTTGTTGCTCTTGAAGAGGACCTAAGTTCCCATACGGTAGTTCCCAACCATCTGTAACTCTAGTTCTAGTGAATCTGACACACTCTTCTGTCATCCTTGGGCACTGCACACATGAAGCGCATAGACATCTCAGGCACACCAGCCCATATAAAGCAAAGGGGTTTGTTTTGGTTGTTGTTGTTGTTGTTGTTATATTTTGTTTTGTTTTTCAGGGAGTTTTTGGTTTGGTTTCTTTACTGGAGAGGATTATACCAAATTGTGTCAAAATGACAAGACATTGTCTGAAGCAGTCACCATTTGACAACAGATGTAGATAGATCTAAAGTTTCTTTGATTTTTTGTTTACTTGTTTGTTTTTTGTTTTTTGTTTTTGAGACAGGGTTTCTCTGTAGCCCTGGCTGTCCTGGAACTCACTCTGTAGACCAGGCTGGCCTTGAACTCAAAAATCCACCTGCCTCTGCCTCCCAAGTGCTGGGATTAAAGGCGTGCGGCATCACTGCCCGGCCTAAAGTTTCTTTTATCTTCCATAATTTGCAGTGTTAGCCCAGAGCTCCAGTGGCTTTCAGGATCAGGCAAATAAACATTAGATTGTTACAGTGCCTGGGGCGGGGCCTCCCTAACCTCTCCTCTTCCCCAAGTATCGTCCAAGCAGGCTGGGGAGACCTACTCAGGCCATTGGGAGCCGGGACCCAACCATCTCAGAGGGGGGCCCTGTTTCTCTTTATTGTGGTCAACAATATACTCCTGCCACATGACTGAACTGTGACAGCCGTGCACACGTGGTAACCATGCTGGTTACCATCCGCCTCAGGGCCAATCAGCCGCAGCCTACAACGCAGCAGTAGCTATCGGAGTTATGACAGAGCCCGCGGGCAAGCAGAATCCACAGCTCTTGCCTTTTGTTTGGCTTTGTTTTTCGTTTGTTTTTGGAGACAGGGTTTCTCTGTGTAACTCCAGCTGTCCTGGAACTCTCTTGGTAGGCCAGGCTGTCCTCAAACTCAGAGAGACCCACCCGCCTCTGCCTCCCAAGTGCTGGGATTAGAGACAGGCACCGCCACCCCTGGTTCTTGCCCTTACCTCCGAGACCACTCCGGTCTCCTCTAGGCTAAAGGAGGTGGGCTCCCCGGCTGCTCTTGAGCATGTGAGAACAGCTGCGGTGAACAGCCTTCTACAGCCTTCTGCGTTAGAATCATGTTCCCCTCCAAACATTGGCAGAGCCGGGGGAGAGGATCCAGCCAGGCCGGCATGCATACTTATCTTTTTCTGCTGCTGATTGAAGTTGTCAATAATAACGCCGATGAAGAGGTTCAGCGTGAAGAATGAACCAAAGATGATAAAGACCACAAAGTAAAGATAGGCGTAGAGGTTCGCCTCGAAGTCTGGCTGCTCATCCCTCTGTTGGGGACGGTTTTAATGAGAGAAAAACAGTTACTGAAGGGAGAAAGATCGAGCTGCCCTAGCTGCCTCCTTCGGGAGACCAGAGTGGATTTCCCCAGCAAGTCTAACCACATGGCATCCGGCCGGGAGTTGTGCACCCCTGGACGCCCCTTCTCTAGGTCTCTTGCTAAGCTCCAGTTGCACACGGTAGGGAGGTGGGAACCAAGCGGCTTGGGCTTTTCTCCCAGACAATGAAGAGCAAGCATTAACGGATGAGAAGAAAGGGGGAGGGACGTGGTGGTATTTGTCTCTCGGAAGTCTCCCAGATGTCTGTATGGATGTGCCATTGAGATGAACCCAGCACAGGACACACCCACCTCAGGCAGAGGGGACTGGACTTCATGGCTGCTATGCAGCTGTTTCTACCCTTCCATGATGTCAACATTCTGCCTGTGGTTGTGTCTTCTCACTTGTGAGATGCCAGCGTCTGGCACGCCTTCTGGGAGGTTGATTCTCAAGACACAAGAGTGAACAGGCAGACGAGTGAGTGGGAGGTGAGCTCGTGCGTGGACACTAGCTCAGGACAAGCTCTCCCAGCTCAGGGCAACGCTACAAAGCACACACGACCCTGCTCAGCTGGGCTTCTCTCTCTCTCTCTCTCTCTCTCTCTCTCTCTCTCTCTCTCTCTCTCTCTCTCTTATGTATATGCATATGCATGTTCATATATGTGTGTGTGTCTGTGCATGTTGTTTGCACACACGTGTGCGAGTGCACCATGGCATAGCTATGGAGACCAGGACAACTAGCAGAAGCTGGTTCTCTCTGTCCACCATGTGGATCAGAGGGAATGACCTCTGGTTGTTAGCCTTGATAGCAAACCACCCAGCGAGGCCCTGGCCCTCTCATCTGAGCCCAGAGCTCATCAGGATAGCTAGTCTAGCTGGTCAACATGCTCCTGGAATCCCATCTCCACCTTCCAAGCACTAGAATTACAGGCAGGGAATGTTCCCATGCCAACCCAGCATCTATGTGGATTCTGGGGATCCAAACTCTGGTCCTCATTCATGCACACGTATCATATGCACACATACACAAACAATAAGTTAAAAATTAAACATTTAAGTTGTATATATGAAATGCATAATTATGAGATATAAATATTACGATGAATTACAACAGTAACACTAAGTCTCTACTATTAGCATTGGCTTTCCAGGAATGAGGTCTTGTTAATGTACTGAGAATTAA
Source organism: Apodemus sylvaticus (assembly GCF_947179515.1). Taxonomy (NCBI): domain Eukaryota; kingdom Metazoa; phylum Chordata; class Mammalia; order Rodentia; family Muridae; genus Apodemus; species Apodemus sylvaticus. The sequence continues at coordinate 4,353,381 of NC_067478.1, read as the reverse complement.
GCTAAGTGGTTTGTTGCTATGCACTATCTGCATATACTGCATATAAATGCCAACCTTAGGCTATGATGAAACCCGGTAGCCATGAAGACTCTCCTTCCTCAGTACAGCATCCTTCCTGCTCCCAGCCCACCTGTCTGTCACCCTCACTACAGGTATCCACTCTGTAGATTCCTCCATACATTGACCACAGATGCATCATGATATGAAACTAACAGAACTCCCCCACTGGTTCCATTTTTGACTCAACTGCCCTGCTCTACCTAACTCTCCTCATCCTTCCACTGAACCAGACAAGGAACAGGGAACACACTAGACTGCCAGGTGCATCTCCAACTTTGAGACTCAATTCTGACTTTCTCTTTCACTGCAGTTCTACAGTTGCTGGTCATGTCTGCTGTCTTAACGCTTCCCCAGCTAAGACATGCAGGCTTTGAAAGGTGGTTCCCTCCTGTCCATCATTTGTAGATGAGCTATAGGAAAGTTGGAGTACCTTGCTGTGATACTTAGTTTCTGTCAGGTTGACACAAACTAATGTCACCCAGGAAGAAGGAACCTCAGCTGACGATTACATCTATCAGATGTGGGAAAGTCTGTAGGGCATTTTCTGAATTCCTAACCGATGCAGGAGGGTCTGACCCTAGGCAGGTGGACCCAAATTGGATAAGGAAGGTGGCTGAGCAGGCCAGGTGAAGTGTGCTGGAGAGTTTTATGTCAACTTGACACAAGCAAGAGTCACTAAAGATTTAGAAGCCTAAATTAAGAAATTGCCTTCATAAGATAGGGCTGTAGGCAAGCTTGTAGGGCACTAACCATTGTAGGCGCGGCCACCTGGTGGTCCTGGGTGCTATCAGAAAGCAGGCTGAGCAAGCCATGAAGAGCAAGCCAGTAAGCTGCACCCCTCCATGGCTGCCACAGCACATCCTGTCTCCAGGATCCTGCCCGGTTTATGTTCCTGCCTTTGCTTCTTCCCTCACTGGTGTGGTATATAAGCCAGACAAACCACTTCCTCCCCAGGTTGCTTTTGGTCATGGTGTTCCATTTCAGCAATGGTAACCCTAAAGAAGTCAGAGGAAGTAAGACAGTTTTCCCCCGCTGGGGATTCTGCTTCAGTTCTTGCTTCCTGATTCCTGCCCTAATTTCTCTCAAGGACAGCCTTTAACCTGTAAGTTTATAAAAACAAAAAACTCTTCCTCCCCCAAGTCACTTTGGCTAGTGTTTTATCACAGGAACAAAACCAGGCTAGGACACGTGGGGTTCTTATTCTGGCTGCATCTTCTACATGAACGTTTTTCATTTCTTCCCTTGTCATGCAGAGGAAATGTTGGATTCTACAGAATACTGGGCTGTCAGACATAGAAGATACTTCAGTGATCTCTTTATCAGGCCATGTCTGCATTGTAATTTTGTCTCCAAGGATGTGGGATAATGAAGGTGCCCTGCAGGAAGTTAGGGGCTGTCTGCAAACTCATAGTATCTCCTGTTTGAGCATAACATTCTAGAACACAGTGAGACATTAACTCACCTCTCTGGAATCTACAGCTGCATTCATAATGTCCAGCCAGCCCTTATACGTTGCCTGAAACAAGTAGAAAACTCAGACACAGCTGTAGACTTTTTCATCAACGGACAAAAGCTTGTCTGGGTGTGTAAGCTGATACTCCATTCTGCCCCAGAGGGAGGTCCCCAGTCGAGGATGTGAGGACAGGGTGGAAGGACAGGGGCTGGGGGTTGGGGGGTTGGAGGGTGGGGGGTTGGAAGGGTAGGGGGGCTGGGGGTAGGGATGGTGCCTAATCTCTGTCTTCTTCATTCTCCAAGACTAATGATTTAAAAACAAATTCAACGTCTACGCAATATGTTGCTTGGAAATGAAGAGGCAGGTAAGGTTCTTCCTGATAGCACACATTTTCCCCACCGTGGTGGTCCAGTCCCTCAATGCATGTGCAAAACTAGCCCAGTGTTAAGTCGCTTTTGTTAGGTACTGTGGTTTGAATGAGAAATGACCACCCCATAAGCTCCTGTGTTTGAATACTTGGTCCCACTTGGTGCAGTTGGGAAATATTATAGAACTTTTAGGAAGTGGAACCTTGCTGGAGGAAGTGTGTCACTGAGGATGGGATTTGAGGATTTATAGCATGCCTATAGATGTATGGAATGTATAGATGAGCTTCCTGATCCTATCCCCATTCTTTCCCAGCTGTGATGGACTGTATTTGCTTTAGAGCTATAAGCTAAAAAAAAAAAAAAAAATCTAAGAAAGATTTTTAAAAGAAATTTTCTCTTTTGTTGGGTCTTTTATCACAGCAACAGAAAAGTAACTACTGCTTCAGGTGTTTTGTAAAAGTAAGGAGAAAAGTAACTAAGTTGGAGACTCCAGGTGTAGAGACTCTGCCCCGCCCCCACCATGTGAACAGGACCAGGATCTCAGTGGAGTTGCTGTGTTTAATGACTGCTCACTCTTCCAAGCTTCCTCAGACAGACAGAGCCACAGCACTTACCACTTGCAGCAGGGCGAGGTAGGCATTCCCCACATTGTCAAAGTTGATGTTCGGGACCTTCCACGAGTAATTATAAACTTCACATTGGCTTCGGTTTGAAACTTTGTGACGGTCGAGATATTTATTTATGTCTGTCCCATTAACACATCTTCCAAACTTCCCGGAAAAAAAACTTACTCCCAGGATACAAAATATGAGCCAGAAAATGAGGCAGACCAGCAAGACATTGAGGATGGCCGGGATGGCACTGATGAGGGCGTTGACAACAACCTTGGGGAGGCAAAACAAAGGAAAACATTATGAAGAGGCACCCGACATGTTTTCCTTCTTCCCAGCGGAGACCCAGTATGCAGGACAGGCCTCCTAGAGTTCTTCTGTCTTTATTCTGAACATCCCCATAATGAGCTCTACCTTCTGCTTGTATGGCCACCAAGGATGACCTCAGAGATGTCCTGTGACAATGACATTAGATACACGGGGCGTGTCTTTCCCTAGATACAGGGAGGACAGAGCCCTTGGCTGTCCAGAGATGGCCCATAGTCCTCTCTCTTCTCACAGTCCAGGCCCTGGTCTGGTTCGATAAGACCCCAGTAAAGTGTTGACAGAGACCGAAGGCAGCTGGCTTCTTCCAGTCCTGTTAGCCGGGTGCCCACCCATCCACCTGGGCACGTACCTTCATTCCTTCAAACTGGGACAGCGCCCGCAGAGGCCTCAGTGCTCGCAGAGTCCGGAAGGACTTCAAGTTGGGTAAGTTCATGAGACTGAGCACTGACACCTGTGGAGGAGGAGAGGAGAGGCTGTCTGGGGAGGACGGCATGTCTAGTATAAGTTGGCACTTTTTGTAATGTTATCAAATAATGCAAAACTTTCCCCATAATGACTATCCCAATTCAATTGTTGGCGGTAATTACAGATTTTTAATTTCTGACATTCTTCCCAACACAGCTATCCCTTGGAGGGAAAAATGGTTTTCAACTGATGAATGAGACAAACTCTCACTTTCAAATGTATTTTTGTGCCGGCTCATGAATGAGTCTGCTACTCACACATGCCAGCAATCTGGCCTTCTTCTGTGAGGCGCTGTGTGTCCTTTGCTTACCGTCACCTTTGGCTGTCATTTCCTTATGATTTGTATTATATATTTTATATATTATGGGTAGATATTAATATCTGTCAGGTACACAACAAAGTCCTGGGGTCTGATCTGTCTTTAATTATAATTTTAGCACTGCTGAGAAGAAAAAAAAGTTCTACATTTTAGTAGAGTTGGACTTATATATTTTTGTGCTTTACTACTCCAAAACAGTTCATGTTTTTCTACTCCAAAATCATTATAGAAATTGTCATCTGGATTCTTTTAAATTTTTTCCATTTATTGATTTATTTATTGTGGGAGGGCGGGCGTTGTGTGGCATTCAGAGGTCAGAGGGTGACTTTTAGGAGTTGGCTCTCTTCTTCACCATACAGACTCTGGGGACTGAACCAGGGTCATAGAGTTTAGTGGCAAGCATCTTTACCTGCTGAGATATCTTGATGGCCCCCCCATTGTATGTAATCCTGATTGATGTGTATGTAATCTTGGTGGTTTTAATAAAAATGGTCCCTGTAGGTTCATATATTTGAATGCATAGTCACCAGGGAGTAGAACCGTTTGATAGGATCAAAAGGATTAGGAGGCGTGGCCTTGTTGGGGGCAGTGTATCACTGGAGTGGGTGGGCTCTGCAGTTTTGAAAACCCACACCAGACCCAGTCTTGCTCCCCGTTCCCCAGCCACCCAACACCCTGTGGGTCAGGGTGTAGCCCTCAGCTACTGCTCCAGCACCAGGTCTACCACTGTGCTCCCTACCATAACAGTGGACTAAGCCTCAACACAGGTAGCAAGCCCTGATTAAATGTTTTCCCTCATAAAGTTTGCCATGGTCGCAGTGTCTCCTCCCAGTGGTAAGACTGGGTTACAAGTGAGGAGACCAGAAGCAACATCAGTTCCTTGTTTCCGACATGGAGCTGACCAGCTGTAAAGCTGGGATCCTCACCAAAGTCTGTCCAGTGTCAAGACCAGTGCTGGGACTCACCCACAGAGGGCCTCCTTTGAGAGTCATAGACATAGGATTATAAATTTATTTTTGGCTGTTTATCTCTGTTCTTGGGTTTCATTCTGTTTGCTTTCTTAGCAAGACTGCACTGGTGTTGGGCTGGGCCTGCAGTCCCAGTAGACGAGAAGTGAGGCAGAAGAACTGGGGTTCCAGATTATCCTCAGTGACATACAGAGTTTGAGGCCAGCCTGGGCTACAGGAGACCCTGCCTCAAAAACAAATAAGCAAGCAAGGGTTTCAAGGCTAGATAGTTTGCAGCTTCCCTCTTCGAGTCTTCATAACAATTTGATTACTGTTGAACGTATTAAAACTTAGTAAAAGTTGCCTATACAAACCACCTGGAACTACTGGTAATTTTGACAGTGTGTCTTTAGAACACTCTTTGATATAATTAGGGATTGCTGCTAGGTTTACACTGTTTTGAATGTGCTGAATTTAAGTTATTTATAATCTTCATTTGGGGTTTTTGGTTTTGTGAGTATGCACATTATACATGTGCATGCAGAGGTCTGACAGCAACAGTAGTGTCTTCCTCACTCACTCTCCACCTTAGGTTTTGAAACAAAGTATCATTGAACCAGAGCTCGCCAACCTAGCTAGCAAGCCTCTGGATCCTCTGATCTCTACCTCCTCGGAGCTGGGATTATCCCGCTGTGTTAGCCTGGCCTTTTGGCATGGGAGCTGGGGATCTGACCTCAGGACTTAGTGTTTGTGCTTCAAGTACTCTGCCAACTGAAGCACCATCCCAGCCCCTTCCCTACCTTCTATAATAGGAGTGGCATCTGTATGACGGTGTATGTGTTATGTACATGTGAGAGTCCTGTACCCAGGAGAGAGACTTACTAGGTCTGGCTCTCAGCTCTGCTGCTTCCCGCCAGGAAGTCTTGAGCAGTTCCTAGCCTTTCTGGGCTATTTTCTTCCTCTGAATATAGGGAGAATAAAAGTCCCCTCCTCAGAGAGTGACTATGACAAGTAGAAGAAAGAAGACATTTGGCACAGATGGCAGAAAATGTGGCTGTTGGAAGTTTTTTTCTCTCTCTCCAGGCATAACATGGCACCATTCTGGGTTTTATACCTGGTGGCCATGGAAACTAGAGCAGACAGATCCAGTGCTAGCCAGGTCTATGGGCACTCCCTAGAGTGTGGAAGAAGGGAGACCTGGGAATCCCTTACCTGGGATCCTCCTTCTCCCAGCACAGGTGATCTTGGGAGAAGCTAGGGTATGCAGGGACTGGAAGGTTGATTGACAGCAGTGCCCCATGATACACCTCCTACCGATGGGGCGGAACTCTGCCGTGATGCAGATGTTCTAGGTCACCCACAGTCCATGAGGAAGCTCAACGGACTCATCAGTCTCACCAAGTGGGACGTGGCAGTTGTCCTTTAGTCTACTGGTGTCCATCTGGGATGAGGAGACAGACGTTGTTTCTCCTCAGGAAAAGCTAAAGCAACTGTGGTGCAGAGAAAGCATCGGAATACGGCCACTATTGCTACTGTTAACTCTAGCAATGGAGCCCTGGTCACCACTGGTCTCCTCTATGTCCTGAAGCAGGCTGTTAACCCAAGCTACAGGATTCTTTCTCTGTGACGTGGCAGATGGCAGATGGCAATGCCACCAAAATCAGGATCTGCCTCGTGATCTGACTACTGCTCTGCCTTGACAAATCTTTAAAGATAAAAAATTTGAAGTTGGATGGGCTGGGAGGTCTGGGGAGGTAGCTCACTGTTTAAAGTGTTTTCCCTGCAAGCATGAGGTCCAGAGTTTGGATCCCCAGAATTCTTGTAAATGTTGGGTGGGCGTGGTCTCGCACGTGAAATTCTAGCCTCAGACAGCAGAGGCAGGGGGTCCCCAGAGCACCCAGAACAGTCACATCAGTGAGCTCTGGGTTTGATTAAGAAGCCTTCCTGAATAATAAGATTGGAGAGTAAGCACATGGATGGTTCCTGACATCAATCTCTGGCTTCCAAGTGCATGCACACACATGCATACATACATGTACACCCACACACACATGAAAATGGGAAAAGGAGAAAAGATTGGAAGGAGAAGGAAAAATAGAGGATGCCTGAAGTTCCTCTGGGTTGGGCACAGCGTGGTTCAGAGAGAGAAGTGGAGGAGGTGCTCATGGAGATGCTTGGTCAGTGTGTTTACGAAAGGCAAGTATGAGGGGCAGCCAGGGGGGCTGGACCACATGGTGGACAGATGGCAGTCAGCAGTAAGTACTGTAATGGTACTGAGAGCCATCCATATAAGGACAGGCAAGGCAGCCCCCTGACAGTCCCCGACTCCAGTCCCTGCCCCAACTAAAAAAGGACACAGAGACAGTAAACTTACCACCACAATGAGGGAATCGAGCCAGCACCAGGCACTGGTGAAATACTTCCGGAATCCAAAGGCTACCCACTTCAGAATCATTTCCAGGAGAAAAATAAATGTGAAAATATTGTCAGAACACATTAGTAATGTCTTAACTTGGGGCCGTTTGGAGAGATTGACATCTTCAAATATCTGAAAAAAGAGAGCATAACCATTTTCCAGGCTGAATATTGGCAGAGCTCCTTGATTTAGAATATTTCATATTTTATGTTGATAAAAACTAGTCAGTGTCTTGGTGATAAGGTCTTGCTATAAACAGATTAAGGCAGGTCTTTTCCAATAAAATGGATTGCTTGTTGAATGATATGGAAGATTCCATATCCATATTTCGTTACCCTGTGATCTCAAAGTCTCTCTTCACTGGATCTCTATGACGGCTAATTTGGTTAAGTTAGCAGGTCTGGAATTGAGGTGACGCCCTCTGGCCTGTCTGTGACAGACTGTGCGTAGTTGGGGTAGCTGAGGTGGAAAGAAATGCCTTCACTATGAGTGCTTCCACACCATGGGCTCTGATCTTTTTTTTTTTTAAGATTTATTTTATTTATTATATGTAGGTACACTGTAGAGCTATCTTCAGTCACTCCAGGAGAGGGAGTCAGATCTTGTTGCAGATGGTTGTGAGCCACCATGTGGTTGCTGGGATTTGAACTCAGGATCTTTGGAAGAGCAGTCAGTGCTCTTAACCGCTGAGCCATCTCTCCAGCCCCTCTGATCTTGAACTAAAGAAAGAAAAGCAAGTTGAGGGCCACCATTCATATTCATCATTCTCTCCTCTCTCTCTCTCTCTCCCTCTCTCTCTCTTCCCTCTCTCTCCCTCCCTCCCTCTCCGTCTCTCTCCCTCTCTCTTCCTCCCTCCCTCTCCGTCTCTCTCCCTCCCTCTCCCTCTCTCCTCCCTCTCCCTCTCCCCCCTCTCTCTCTCCCTCCCTCCCTTCCTCTCCGTCTCTCTCCTCCTCTCCCTCTCCGTCTCCCTCCCTCTCCTCTCCCCTCCTCCCTCTCCCTCTCTCTCTCTCTCCCTCTCCCTCCCTCTCCCTCTCCCTCTCCTCCCTCTCCCTCTCTCTCTCTCTCCCTCCCTCTCCTCTCCCTCTCCTCCCTCTCCCTCTCTCTCTCTCTCCCTCTCTCTCCCTCCCTCCCTTCCTCTCTGTCTTTCTCCCTCCCTCTCCCCCTGTCTCTCCCTCCCTTCCTCCCTCCCTCTCTCTCTCTCTCCCTCCCTCTCCCTCTCTCTCCCTCCCTCTCCCTCTCCTTCTCCCTCTCTTCCTCCCTCTCCCTCTCCCTCTCCCTGTCCTTCTCCCTCTCTCCCTCCCTCTCCCTCTCTTCTCCCTCTCTCCCTCCTCTCCCTCCCTCCCTTCCTCTCCATCTCTCTCCCTCCTCTCCTCTCCATCTCCCTCCCTCTCCCTCTCCCTCTCTCCTCCCTCTCCCTCTCTCTCTCTCTCCCTCTCTCTCTCCCTCCCTCTCTGTCTTTCTCCCTCCCTCTCTCTCCCCCTTCTCTCCCTCCTTCCTCCCTCCCTCTCTCTCTCTCTCCCTCCTCTCCCTCTCCCTCTCCCTCTCCTTCTCCCTCTCTCCCTCCCTCTCCCTCTCCCTCTCC